>NC_084471.1:61285670-61588700 GCF_027409185.1 Cynocephalus volans | reverse complement strand
TTCTGTCTCTTGCATCTCTAGTTTTCTTTGCAACTGCGCTTAGTACCAGATAAGTCTCTTCTCAAAAGCAGACAGTAAGATACTAGGAGGTGAGAACCATGGAGAGAAGGAAATAAATACAATGTGTCATGATTCAGCTGAATGCTTTCTGTGTGCCAAGCATTGTGCTAGGTATCAAAAGCACACAAAGGAAAAAGAAGCGAAGGAGTGTACAATCTTGTAAGAAAGATAAGGATGACAGTTGAAATATTTGAAGTTGATATAAATAATATCGTGTGCATGTATATATATATATATATTTTTTGAGGAAGCTACATTATTTGTATAAGAGCAGTTGGAATATAGAGAATGAAGGTGTTAGTGCTGGCTAGAAGGGTGGAATAAAAACTTCAGGAAAGAGGTGAGAACAGAGAATAGTTACAAAACAGTAAAAAGGTAGGATTGCATAGAGAATAAAAGATCAATTAAATAAACCTTAATGTAGAGTTAACAGATGAATAAAGTAAAGAAAAAAAAAACTGAAAATGCCTTGACACAAAAAAGAAGAATAATTTTTAATTTTGGGGAAATAATTATAGATAATAAGTAATTATTTTTTTCTAGTGGAGAGTTAACTTAGAAAAAATAATTGGGCTTTTAACTTATGCTTGGGCTTTGTAAGCAAAAAAGTTGAAAGTACTAGCCATCATTTATATTTTCTCATAAGACTAACATCACAACTGAAAAAGAAGGAATAAGATTAAAGTGGATTTCAAAGTACTTTTCAAACTTCCGCTGTTATAGCAGGGGAGTCTGTTCACCCAAACAGTGAAAAATAATTTTGTCACCTGTGCTCAGGGCAATATTCATATGAGGAAAATTATATTTTAAAATATTAAAATTGTGTATTCCTATAGATACACACATAAATCTATTTTGACTTAAAAAATACATGACCTATAAATTATGAATATAACATAGTGTAAGTGAATGAAAATTTATGAATAAAAATTTTGTGATAATGACAATGTAGATTTCACATGTCTGAGTTATCTATGGCTGCATAACAAATTACTCCCCAACTCTGCAGCTGAAAATGACAAATATTTATTATCTTACAGTTTCTGTGCATCAGAAATGTAAGAGAGGTTTAGCTAGATGATTCTGATTCAGGGTCTTTCCTTTAGAGTCAGTGGTAGCAAAAACCTCAGCAGGAACTACAGTCATCTGAAGGCTTGACTGAGGATGGAAGAGCTACTTCCAAGATGGGCTGTTCTCACATGGCTGTTGGCAGGAGGCCTCAGCTCCTTGCTGGATGTTGGGTGTTCCTCCACACACGGACCTCTCCGTAGGGCTGCTTGAATGTTTTCAAGATGTATCAGCTGGCTTCTCCCAGGGATAGAAATCCAAGGAAAATGAAGGCAGAAGCCACACTATACTTTATGACCTAATCGCAGAAGTTGTACACCATTATTTTTACCATATATACACTATTTGTAGGACCTGAGTCTCTAAGCGTAGCCCACACTCAAGGGGAGAGGGAATTAAGCTCTCCCTCTTGAAGGGAGAAGTTCCAAAGAATTTTTGGATATATTTAAAAACTACCACCCATGTTATCTTAAATATACATCTATTTGTATGAATTTATTCAAGAAGTAAATGAAAAGTCTGCTTTATTTCCATCTGCGTTAAACATTCATTAAGTACTAGACAAAATGAATTTCTACATTTGTACGATCTGGCAAGGCCTTCCTCAGCCTTTCATATCCAGTAGACAATAAATTACCATACCTTAGATTTTGACTATATATTGGGTTAAGTGATTTAAATATCAAAATAAACATTGAATTTAGACTTTAAGATTAATTATCCTATTTATATATGTGAGTTTTGCTCTTATATTTTAGAGAATAAGAAAAAACAAATATCTGCTTTGAAAGGTTGAACAGATTACGTGTTTCTCAAGCTGCAATTCTACCATCAACTACAAAATATGCACTTAGAATACATGGGAAAGAAATTAATGATAAAAAAAAGATTGAACAGAGTCGGTAAATACCAGGGTACTTCAAAAAGTTCATGGAAAAATAGAATTGCAATATAATACATACCTTTGTATGAGCTTTTTGAAGAACCCTCATAACTTTGAAGACTTTGTTAAGTGTAAATTGACCTCCCCACTGAACTGGTAACCTCTTAATAGATAAACAAAAGCATATCAGATTATTTTATGCTTGAATAATAATTGGAATATTTCCTAAATACATAAATTGCTTTTCTTTTAATTTTTAAATGTAAGAATCAGTCCTTAACAGATATGCAAATTAGTAGAATATAATCCCCAGTTTAGGTGATGTGATGATTAATTTTATGTGTGAACTTGACTGAGCCATAAGGTGCCCAGATATTTGGTTAACGATTATTCTGGGTGTGTCTGTGAGGGTGTTTCTGGGTAAGATTAATATTTAAATTGGTAAACTGAGTAGAGCAGTTGCCCTGCCTAATGTAGGTGGGCTTCATCCAATCAGTTGAAGTCCGTCAAGTAAGAAAGAATTTGTCTTGCCTGACTGCCTTTGAACTGAGACATTGGCTTTTTCCTGCCTTTGGACTCAAACTGAAACATAGGTTCTTCCTGGGTCTTGCTTGCTGGTGTTTGGATTAGAACTACATCATACACTTTCCTGGGTCTTCAGTTTGCCAATTAACCCTGCCGATCTTGGGAATTATCAGCCTTTGAAATCATAATTCCTTGAAATCTCTCTCTCTCTCTCTCTCTCTGTTTTGTTTCTCTGGAGAACCCTGACTAATACAGGTAATATTAAAAAAAAAAGTCTGTCTCAGTTAAAGCCAAGTTGGGTCTCAAGACATTTGTGGTCTAGTTTTTGCTCTAATTCAGACAAGGTAGGTGACTCAGTACTTGAGTCTTCATGCTGTGATTTGAATGTTTGTGCCACCCCCCAGCCCCAAATTTGTATGTTGCAGCCTAACTCTCCTTGTGATAGTATTTGGAGGTGGGCCTTTGGGAGGTGATTAGGTCATGAGGCTGGAGCCCTCATGAATTGGATTAATGCTCTTATTAGAAGAGGCATTTTGAGGCATGAGAGAGCTTGCTTCCTCTCACTCTGCTTGTTGCCACATGAAGGCACAATGAGAAGATGGCCATCTGTAAACCAGAAAAAGTGTCTTCATCAGACACCAGATCTGCTAATGCCTTGATGTTAGACTTCTAGCATCCAGACTGTGAGAAATAAATTTATGTTGTTCAAGCCACACAGTCTATGCTGTTCTGTTATAGCAGCTCAGGCTAACTAAGACACTTCACTTCCTAATAAATGAAAGATTTGGATTCAATGATCTCTAAGTTTTCTTCCAGTTCTGAAATCCAATATGCCATGACTCTAAAAACACATCCTCAGTGTGGTTTTATTTGCATTTAACTGATGATTACTAGTATTGAGCATTTTTCAAGTACTTGCTGGCCATTTATATGTCTTCCTTCAAAAAAGGTCTATTCAGCTCCTTTACTCATTTTTTAATTGGGTTATTTGTGTTTCTACTATGTAGTTGTTTGAGTTCTTTGTATATTCTGGATGTTAATCCTTTGTTGCACGTATAGTTTGCAAATATTTCTCCCATTCTTGAGATATCATCTCACCCCAGTTAGACTGGCTATAACCAAAAAGACAGAATAACAAATGCTGGAAAGGATGTGGAGAAAGGGGAACTCTTCTATGCTGTTGGTGAGACTGTAAATTAGTACAGTATGGAAAAGAGTATGGAGGTTCCTCAAACAACAATAGATAGATCTACTACATGATCCAGCAATCCCACTTCTGGGTATATACCCAAAGGAATGGAAATCATCATGTCGCAGGGATACCCGCACTCCCATGTTTATCAAGCTCTATTTACAATAGCCAAGATATGAAACCAACCTAAATGACCATCAGCAGATGACTGGGTGAGGAAAATGTGTTACATATAAACAATGGAATACTATTCAGCCATAAAAAGAATGAAATTCTGCCATTCACAGCAACACAGATGAACTCAGAAAAAATTATGTCAAGTGAAATAAGCCAGGCACATAAATGGAAGCTGAGAGAGAAAGAAAGAAGGAAAGACCACAGTGATGCATTGGATTTGTGGAGGAAGAGAACATAGTATGGATCTGATCATCACATCTTGGGCACAGGTGCTGATGGCCAGTTCTGTGCCCCTTGAATATTTACAATCAATAAAAAAATTAAAAAATAAAAAATAAAAAGACATCCTCCCCAGATGTGGCTCTTACTGTTCAGTATCACCCAGGTAAAGATGGACTTGGCATGAGGATCCACTGTTCTGCATTTGATGCTTATTCAAAGGTGAATGAAAGAGAAATTATCAAAAAAGTGAGCAGGACATTTATGGTCCTTGAATTAGGATGCATGACAGCTTCATGAAAGGATAAACCTCAGAGTGCCCAGTTTCTCTCATTCAAGCTCAGGGGATTTGTTCTTATAAGTCCTATTAAGTAGGTAAAGCCTCTGTGTAGGTGAAATGGCACAGACGAACAAACATCAGTTTACTTGCTATTGTTTATATGCTACATATTTGGTAGATGCTTACCTAATTCTAGAAAATGTATTCACTGAAGCTCAAATTTGTATGCTATCTTTAATTTGTTTGGTTTAAATTGCACACAATAGCTTCTTCAGAGGATAGATAGTGGAAGACACAAATACAAGTTTGAAAAATATCTCTAGCATGACCAAAAAATTATGAACTGTAGCTCTTTATTCAGTGAACTATGTTAGGTTTATCACAGTTTTACCAGACTTAAATGTGTGTGAAGAGAAGAATTACAGGCAACTAAATGCAATTAAGATCGCAGCCCATATTTAGAGATGCACAGCACCCGGAAATTGGGCTCCTAGAGACTTGGCTTTGAATCTCAGCTTTATTAGCTGCAGGACTTAATCTCTTCAAGCCTCAGTCTTCTCAGCTGTAGAAAAGAAGGGAGCGGGGACAATAAAACCTACCTCATAGGCGAGAGGGCATAGCAATTACTCAATAAATGGTTGCTGTTATGATAACAAATCAACATTTTTGAAGGAGAATAAATCAGCACCATGTCTTGGAAGTTGAATAAAAAATTAGGTCTGCCCTATAGTTTTATTTTAGTTATCACCTTTATTTCTTTTATTAATTTTAGGAGGAGTTTCCCATTCAGAAATATAGCTATGCATGCTGCAAGTTTTTGTTTACGATTGCCAGTGATACACCAGTCTCTTGATTTGGACTGGGAATATCTGTTGAAAGTGAAATATCCACATGTGGCAGGAGAAGGGAAAGCAAGGCTGCATTCCTTCCTCTTCTCTCAAGAGAAGCCCAGGGATTTCTGAGAAGAGGCAATAGCAGAGCATGGGAAGACCTACCAGGTAAGACTTTATTATTTATGCATACATCCAATTTCCCAGGACCTAAGCCATTGGGGTACTTTGCAAAGTTGAGGTTTGCCCATTGCTTTGCACACTCTTTTCTTGGAGACAGCAGACACCGTTCTCTGTTACTTTATGTGCACTATTGCTGTTTTCGTGCAGTTCCACATCCATATATAATGTTTTAGAAATAATAAGCATGTCTCTCTTCATGAGTGTTCTTGATCCAAAATCATTTGATCTAAGAACACTTAATACTAGAGTGAAAGCCACAACTTTGTTTTATAGCTAATAGGCATTGTAAATTTCCGTTTTCTTTAAGCCGTAAACTAATCTGCTAATGTCTGTTGAAATATTATGTACACCAGTTTATCGATACTTGGAAGAGTTAATTTCCCTGACAGTTTGTCTCTGCAGGCTCCATTTCACATGGGCACAAGAGTAGGTTAAGATGCTGCTTATCTAGTATATATAACATGAAAATATATTGGAAAGAAGTCCCATTGTTTCTTGCACCAACCTGACTGTGGCTGACATATAAAACCGGCTGAGCCATATATCTTACTCATCTTAATAAGTGCCTCATAAAATGGCACTGAATTTCTTTCTCTTGGTGGCAAGGAAAGCTCAGGGTATTAAAAACATCAAAAGCAGAGAAAGTTAAGTAGTTGCAACAGGTACAGATCTAAAGCAAAGAACTACATCTAGCTGTGGAATCTCAGATCAAATATGCCTGCTTTTTCCTTTCGCCCTTTGGGGTCGTTCCTCTGATAAATAATTCACAGACTGCAGTGCAAAGTAGTTTGCATACTGACAAGATTAAAAAGAATGCTTTGTCTGGGTTAAATTTACAATCTGAAACCTTCCTTTAAGATGTCAAGAAGGTAATTAATTTAAGAAGGTTTGCCAAGCAGAGTCTCCGACCCTGTCAGAAAAATTTCATTTCCTGAGGGTGAAGGAGGTGTTGCATTTATCTTTCCCAAAAGCCTGTTTCGGTTTCCATTTTAAGACCATTTTCTCACTTCCTAATATGCTTTTTATAGCCCTTTTCTTTTTAAGCAAAAATTAACCCAGCATTCTTTCCTGGTGGGTTTTTTTTTTTTTTTTGAAGATTATCTAATATAGTCTGCAAATTACCTCTGAATGGTGACCTGAGTACAGGCCAGCCCTTTTGACACAAGCAGAAGAGCATTTTCCACAGAGAGCACTCTCCCCTGCTTGAACAGTCAGACAAGCATTTTGAATAGCAGCGGGAAATGCATAAATTCAACAGCATGAAAATTCGCTTTCGGCATAGTGAAACAGCCTGTCCCACATATGCTCAGTAGTGTGCCTTCTCATGAATGAATGCCTATGACAATCAGTGGAGTTTTTTACAACAACAGTTCAAGCCAAGTTTGCTGGTGTAAAATTTTATTAGCAATTGTATCCCCTTAGCTAATCCCTGGAGGCATCAGGGCAGAGATTATACGATGCATTGCAGTTTGGAAACCTAATCCAAAATCCATATATCACATGTGCATACACACACATGCACGTGGCAGAAGAAAACTGTTAACTGGCCCACTAGAACTATGTTTTAGTTATTCTTAAAAGTTGGGTTTTCCAGTGTGTCAAAGCTAAAGCTAAATAGATGTTATTTCACTAATGCTAATTGGGAAAAATACTTCCATCTCTAATTTACTTCAAGAAAAAAGGCCAGCTTAAATGTGTCACAATGCTAAATGAGAAAAAAAAAAAAAAAAGAATAGCTCAAAATGCATAAAATTCTAAATATGAATCTCATGATTTTAATGTAAATCTAAATCAGAAAAGTGTTCAATGGAGATGTTTTTGGATGCTTAGCTGACCCCCTGGTTACCAACTCTTGACACTGGTGAATGAAGTATTTGTGTTGCTATGGCTATTTCCTGAGATTTTCCTTCTACATCTTGTGTCATCTTGGTGGGGTCAAGATATGCTATATCAGTTTGACAGCTGTGTTCTCTGAGGCTTTAGGAAAACAACCACTGTACAAATCACTTTGCAAATCCCTCATTCACCATCACCACACCTTGTAAAAGGGTATCTTATTAAGGGCACATGTGGAGTTTATGGTGTCTACACTAATAATAATTCTACACTAATAATAAGTCAATACTCAACACTAACCTCTAATTTTTTCAGTGGAGCATTTAGTTGTCCTTTAGAAAAATATTTTAGTTGCCTTCAAATCTTTTGGGAAGTTCTGATAGTATAAAATAAAAACAAATTAAATGTTGGCTAGTATGAATTAGTATAAAGGCAAACAAGCTCACAGCTAAAAATGCAATTTAAGAAAACCTATATTTCCCATTAATTTAAAGGTTGTTTTTGAAAATTTCATGTCATTTCTAATTTTTTCAAAGAAAGAGGAGAAGAAGTTCCTCAGAATCTGATTTTGGAGAAATGTTTAGTTTGGAGGTGATAGTGTTTGGACATAGGAGAAAATATATGTTGAAGAGGGGTGAAAGTTTGATCCAAAGGACACCATAAGGATGACTGACAAAGTGTTTTAATTTTTAAGCAACAGCAGACTGCACTTGCTCTAGTCAATGCATACAAAGTTGCCTTGGTTGGAATCCTTGGGCTTCAGCAAGATCTGCATCCCTCATGTGTTAGTGGAACCTCTCAGGAGCTGCAGCCATCACTCAAGGAGATAAAACAATGACCTTACTATGTATACTATGATTTCTCCTACCCTCCTAACTTAGAGCTTCTCAATCTGAACAATTCCCTTCACATTCTGCAGTGAGAGAAAATATCAATCAGCAACTCACCGAAGAAAATAACGATTGATCCCAGCTTAATTTCTGCTTCAGTATACAAAAATATATGTAATTATCTCTTGAGACTGACTAATTATTGAATTATTTTGTAGGAAACAATTGATGGGAAGCACACAAAATTTAGTAGAAGTGGGAAGGTGAATTAAATATTAAATGGAATATCCTATCCAGGCCCTGAGAAAATTTACCAATAAGTCATGACTTGTCTACAAAATATGTGAATGAGGAAAAACACACTCACAAAAGAAAAAGGTAAAATACTCTGTTTCAGACATGCTGAGTTTATGCGAGTCTATAGATGAGGAGGGGGAGTACCAGCTAACACTTGAGGCAGGAGAGGTGAATTGATTTCCCACTATGTGGCTTTCTATAGTCAGGCTTAATTCATTAGGAAAGAATGGGAATTAATGATTTGGAGTGATTGCTACACATGAGGAGAACCCACAGATGGGAAAACTGGTAGAGACCATTTCAATAATATTGACAAGAAGCCACACAGGCCTGAGCTAATGTGGTGGTTGTAGGAATGGAAGGTGGGTGACACATTTGACAGAGCTTGTCATTTCTATGAGATTTGGCAATTGGTTGGTTAGAGGAATTGAAGGGGAAGAGGAATTAAAGATGGCAAATTTCTGTCATTTCTGGCAATAAAGCACCCTTATCAACATCCAAGAGATACTGGGGTGAACAGGCTCTGCTCAAGGAATTAACTTTTCAGGTTTGTCTATCATGGCCTTACCTTTTCTTGACTCCTATCTCTCCATTGCTTAGGTACAAAATTATAATTTATTCTCTGGTTATAGTCTTGCTTTGCCCCTCCACTGTAAAGCACTATTTAACCCCTTTTCCAGGCTCTTGACATTTTCTCTCTTTCACTCCAACATCCTCAATTTCAGCTGACATATTTCTTCCTGATAGGGCATTTATGTATACAACAACAAAACCCTGTAAATGTATTCATATGGCATAGTTTAGAGGTCTCACCCCATCCTCCAAAGTATACCTATCAGTAACTTTAAATGTAGCACTGACGTAGAGCTATATGCCCCCACCCTCTTTCTACAGTGGCCCTGGAATTTAAAAATTTCTGGCATAGTGACTAGAATAAAATTTCAACAGTAGGTAATGGCCTGAAAGAATATCAGTTTGGTTGAAGGAAGATTGGGGATGAATGCAACTTTAAAGGAGCCCAGCTCATAAAGAGGGGACCCTCCTTAAGAAAATATGTAAAATTATAAATAAAAATTAAGTACAAAAGTAAAGATTAATTTAGAATGAAGAAAAATGTCACGTCAAATTATAAATTTAAAAAAATTAACAAATACCACAAAAATAAAAAATGTCATAGTGTTTTATTAATAACTGCCTGATATGCCTCAAAGTTTTGTTCTTACAATTTTGGGGGTTGCATACTCCCTAATCATATCTTTATGCAACAATTATTTTGTAATATCGTTATCTAGAGATGGAGTATAAAGGTAATTTGATCTTTCCTCTGATCTATTTAATTGAAAAACATTTTGAATTAATAGTTGGAATTTATAAAGCATGCAACTTCATCCACAGATATCCTCACTGTTTGTGGAACAACCAAAAATAT
This sequence comes from Cynocephalus volans, assembly GCF_027409185.1. Classification (NCBI taxonomy): domain Eukaryota; kingdom Metazoa; phylum Chordata; class Mammalia; order Dermoptera; family Cynocephalidae; genus Cynocephalus; species Cynocephalus volans. The sequence goes on along the minus strand of NC_084471.1, from coordinate 61,578,891 downwards.
GTCTTACAAATATAGGAATTCAAAGAAATTCTATTTTGTGTTATCCTCCTAGAAAAAGAAAAAATACATTGTATTTATAATTGTACTCACTAAATTATCTTTTACTAACAGAACTTCTATTTTGATTAGGCATTAGTGAGAACCAAATTCTTTGCTTATAATTTTACCTGTCCAATGACTGGAGGAATTTTCCATAGGTTAGCTTAGGGTTTTGTATATTTCAACCCTTGTTTCTCATTCACTACCCACTGGCGTAAAGCACAGTAGGACTCATTCAAACTGTGATATGTCCTCTGTTCCAGCACCTTTGTGTCATATCTATGAATCAGTACAGTGCACAATAGGAAAATTCTGGGATGGTTAGTTATAACTCAACTCTATACAGAAGTGACTACAAACCACACCAACATATCCCATTAAACAAATGAAAAATATAATCTTTCCCTTAGACAGATCTCCAAAATGCTCCAGACCATTTGAATACCACTTGAAATGAAAGAAAGTGTGAAGTCATATTGGGAAGATGTGATGATTTTAATCAAACGTGAAGATGGAGGGGACCCCAGTCAAGGAACTGATATGCCTCAAAGTTTTGTTCTTACATTTTTTACTTCTTAAATATTTTACTTCTGCATATTTTGTAGAAATACAAGACTATGCTAATATGTTCTTGGGCCACTTCCAGGTCCTTAGAAATGGCCTGTGAAAGTGAAGTGCCCTGAAATATAAACTTCATTAGATTCATAATTAGTCTACTTGGGATAAGATACTTTTGTTTTGGACTTTTTGATTTTAAGGTGCCAACAGAATGTCCAAGGGGAGGTGTCCAGATGGAATTTGGTAATAGGACTAAAGTTTGGGAGAAAAAATGGGGACAGAGATAAAAGCAGGATGCAAAGGCAAGAATTCATGCTTAAAATAATTGGATGGATGAATTATTAACGGAGAAAATGTGTATGTAAGATAGAATCTTAGATAGGTGTATATATTTAGGGGATAGAGAGAGAAAGAAGTAAAAGTAAGTTGAAGAGGTGGAAAAGCAATCCAAATAATACAATGTCTAGAAAAATGCCTAAGATTTAGTTGATTCTTGCAATAGTTTCAAATTGCTGCTATAACAAATTATCACAAATTAAGTAGCTTAAATTAAAACAGCTTTATCACCTCATAGTTCTGGAGGTCAGAAATCTGAAATGTGTCTTACTGGGCTAAAATCAAGGTGTTGGCAGAGCTGCATTCCTTTGTGAAGGTTCTAGGGGATCATCTGTTTTCTTGCCTTTTCTAACCTCCAGTGGCTTCCTGTGTTCCTTGACTGGGGTCCCCTCCATCTTCAAAGGCAGCAATTGCCAGTGGAGTCTTTTTCACATTGTGTGACTCTGATTCTTCTGCCTCTCTCTTCCCCACTTAAGGACCCTGGGGATTGCATTGACCTGCTCTGGATAATCCAGAATAATCTCTCCACTCAAGGTCAGCTGGTCAATGACCTTAGTTCCATCTGCTGCTTTAATTCCCCTTTGCCAAGTAACATGATTTATTCACAGGTTTTGGGGATTGATATATAATATTAATCTTTTAGGGGCCATTATTTTGCCTATCACAGTACTTAACAAATGTCTTGAATGAATGATTGAATATCAAGAGAAGAATAAATTTGGAGAGGAAAGAAGCAGTGAATGGTACCAAATTGTTCTGAGATCAAAATGAATGAAGATGGAGGGGGGAGGGGCAAGATGGTAGACTAGAGGTGACCAATGTGAGATCTTCCCACAGAAAGGGAACAAAGCCAGGAATGGCTAAGTATGGGGGAGAGCATTAGTGGGAGAGTATAGGAGAGCAGCAGGAGCCTGCTGAGGACCCTGTGGAACACAAAAACCAAGCAGGGTGGTATAGGGAGCCAAAAGAGGCATGCAGCTTCAGCTGCAATGTGTCCAACACCAGGATTGGAGCAGGAGGAATTCTTCCTTGTGGAAAAAGAATCTGTACAGCCTTGAGCAATTTCCAGTGATAACCCTCCTCTTGCTTGAGCTCCAGCCCACCCACAGAACAGGCATGGTTGCCTGCAGCATTGTCTAGCCCCAGAGCCATGGACCATCTTCCAACACAGGAGTTCATCCTGCTCCCTGCCACAACCACTGGTACACCCCACCTCACCATTTTGGGAGAAAAAATGGGCACAGAGATAAAAGCAGGATACAAAGGCAAGAATTCATGCTTAAAGTAATTGGATGGATGAATTATTATTTATAATTATAAATTATAATTATGATTAATTATAATTATTAAGCCTCAGCTGCCTGGCTACCCATGTAGCTGCCCTCGTGGCCCTGGCCACCTGAACAGGACCGGTCACTCATGCAGCCTCACCCACCCATGTGGCCCCAGTCACCAGGCCACCTGCTTGGCCCCAACCACCTCTGTGGCCTCAACCACAGATGCCAGCACCCCCCAGAGCTAGGGACTCTACCCCAAACTACTGAGTTACCTGGAACTACTCAGAGTACTGAGTCTACCTGGAACCAAAACTAAACCACCCCACCTTATGGCAATATAAAAAAATCTGTAGGAGGGAGTCTCTCTCCTCAAAAGCCACTCCAGAGTAATAGAAGGAGCAAGTGCTCCATGAGATGACCAGGCATCAACATAGGGATACTAGAAATACAAAAAAGCAAAAACAAAAAAACCCAAGAAAATATGATACCATCAAAGGAATACTATAATTCTCAAATGCCAGACCCCCCAAAATAGGAAACCCTTATTGCCCAAAAGGTAATTCAGAGAAACAACCTTAAAGAAATTCACTGAGATACAAGAAGTCTCAGATAGGTGACACAATGAAATGAGAAAAACAATCAGGACATAAAGGAGGAAGTTTACGAAGAGATAAATACTACAAAAAAGAGTGTAGCAGAACTCCTGGAACTGAAAGTCTCGTTCAACAAGATAAAAACTATAATTAAGAATTTAAGAAGCAGGCTAGACCAAGGAGCAGAAAGAATTTCTGATCTCAAAGACAGTCTTTTTGAAATAACCCAAGTGGAAAAAAAAATAATTAAAAAAATGAAGAAAACCTACAAGAGCTATCAAACAACCTTAAGCACACAAACATCTGAATTATGATTTTCCTGGAAGGGGAGGAGAAAGGAAAGGGCATTGAAAACCTATTCAGTGAAATAATAGCAGAAAGCTTCTCAGATATTGGGAGAGACATGGACTTCCAGATCCAAGAGGCTCAAAGATCCCCAAACAGATTTAGTCCAAGAAGGGCCTCTCCAAGACACATTGTAGTCAAACTGTCAAAAGTCAAAAATGAAGGGAGAATCCTAAAAACAGAGAAAGTGTCAAGTCACTTATAAAGGAGTTCCCATCAGACTAACAGCAGACTTGTAAGCAGAAACCCTACAGACAGAAGAGCATAGGATGATATGTTGAAAGTATTAACAACAATAGCAACAAGAACAACAACAACAACAACCAACAAAAATAGCTCTGCCAGCCAAGAGTACTATACCAAGCAAGTATATCCTTCAGAAATGAAGTAGAAATAGTGTGTTTCCCAGAAAAACAAAAATTGCAGGAGTTCACTACCATATGGCCAGTTCTAAAAGAAACCTCAAGAGAGTCCTACATATGGAATCTGAAAAAATGATAATCACCACTATAAATACACAAGAAAGAACAAATACAACTGGTAGAGCAGTTGTATGCAAATGAGAAAAAGATAGAAACTATACCATACCACCTCAAAAAACCAGTGAACGCTGAGAAACAATAAAAGGGAAAGAAATAAACAAAAGATAGTTAAAAAAGGTACATGAAAAACAGTAAAATGCCAGTAGCAAGATAATATGTTTCAATAACAACTCTAAATGTAAATGTATTGAATTTTTCACTTAAAAGACAATGACTGGCTGAAGAGATTAAAAAACTAGACCAAACTATATGCTGCCTAGAAGAAACACACCTCACCTGTGAAGACTCACAATACTAATAGTGAAGGATTGGAAAAAGATATACCATGCAAATGGAAACCAAAAATGAGGAGGAGTAGCTATTTTTATCTTGGATAAAATAGACTTTAAACCAAAAACTATAAAAAGAGACAAGAAGGGCATTATATAATGATAAAGGAGTCTATCCATTAAGAAGATGTAACAATCATAAATATATATGCACTAACATTGGAGCACCCAGATATATAAAGCAAACACTATTACACCTAAGGAAAGGGATAGATCCCAATACAAAAATATTTGGGAACCTGAACACCCCTCTCTCAAGATTGGACAGATCACCTAGGGAACAAGTCAAAAGAGAAACACAAGATTGAAACTACAGTTTAGACCAGTTGGACTTGGCAGACATCTACAGAATTTCATTCAATAACTACAGAATATACACTCTTCTCATCAGCACACGGAACATTCTCCAAGATAGACCACATGTTGGGTCACACAAATCAAGTCTCGACAAATTTTTAAAAAATGAAATCATTTCAAGTATCTTCTCAGACAACAATGTACTAAAACTAGAAATCAATAAAGAGTGAAACTTTGGAAACCGAATGAATAAATGGAAATGAAACACCATACTCCTGAATGACCTATGGGTCCAAATGGGAATTAAACAGGAAATCAAAAAATTTCTTGACACTAATGATAATAAAGACATATCATACTAAAATCTATGGGATAGTACAAAAGAAATACTAAGAGGGAAGCTTACTGCAATATATGCTTACATCAAAAGACTAGAAAGACTTCAAATAAACAACCTAACATTACTCCTCAAAATACTAGAAAAAAAGAACAATTCAATCTCCAAATTAGTAGATGGAAGGAAATAATTAAAATCAAAGCAGAACTAAATGAAATAGAGACCCAAAAATATGACATAAAAGATCAATGAAATAAAAAGTTATTTTTTTGCGAAGATAAACAAAATAGACAAACCATTAGCTAGGCTAACTAGAAAAGAGAGAAGACCCCAATAGCAAATATCAGAAATGAAAAAGGAGACATCACAACTGATGCTACAGAAATACAAAGAATCATTAGAGACTATTATGAAGAACTATATGCCAATAAATTTGAAAGCCTGGAGGAAATGGATAAATTTCTGGACAGATACAAACTACCAAGACTGAACTAAAAAAAAAGAAGACCTAAACAGAAAAATAATAAGCAACAAGATTGAAGTAGTAATCAGTAATCTTCCAACAAAGAAAAGCCCAAGACCAGATGGCTTCACTGCTGAATTCTACCAAACCTTTAAAGAAATATTCCAAAAAATTGAAATGAAGGTCATTCTCCCAAACTCATTCTATGAGTCCATCATCACTCTGATACCAAAATCAGACAAAGATACAACAAAAAAAGAAACCTACAGGCCAATGTCTTTGATGAACATAGATACAAAAATTCTCAACAAAATATTAGCAAACAGAATACAGCATCAAATCAAAAAGATTATACATCATGATCTAGTGGGATTCATTCCAGGGATGCAAAGATGGTATAACTTATGCAAGTCAGTAAATATGATATACCCCAGCAGCAAAATCAACAACAAAAACCATATGATCATCTCAATAGATTCAGAAAAACTTTTTGTCAAAATTCAACATTGCTTCATTATAAAGACTCTCAGCAAATTAGGTATAGAAAGAAAGTATCTCAACACAGTAAAAGCCATATATGACAAACCCACCACCAATATCATCCTGAATGGGGAAAAGCTGAAAGCTATTACTTTAAGAAGAGGAACAACAAGGATGCTCACTCTCACCACTGCTATTTAACATAGTACTAGAGGTACTTGCCAGATCAATTAGGTAAGAGAAAGAAATAAAAGCCATCCCTGCTGAGAAAAGACAAAGTCAAATTGTCCCTGTTTGCAGATGACATGGTCCTATATAAAGAAAACTCTTAAGATGCTACCAAAAAACTCTTAGAACTGATAAATGAATTCAGTAATGTTGCAGGATAAAAAAATCAATATACAAAATAAGTAGTATTTTTAAACTCCAACAACAAAATAGCAGAAAAAGGAATAATGAAAGCAAGCCCTTTTACAATAACTATCAAAAAAAAAAAAAAAATTCCTGGGGTTAAATTTAACCAAGGAGGTAAAAGATTTCTACAGTGAGAACTACAAATCACTGCTGAAAAGAATTAAAGAGGAAAACAAAAGATGGAAAGATATTCCATGTTCATGGATTGGAAAAATCAACATTGTGAAAGTGCCCATACTACCCAAAGTGTTCTACAGGTTCCACATAGTCCCTGTCAAGATACCAATCTATTTCTTCACAGAAATATAAAAAACAATATTAACATTCATATGGAACAACAAAATACCCTGAATAGCCAAAGCAATCCTGATAAAAAATAAAACAAACAAACAAACAAACAAACAAATAAATAAATAAAGCTGGAGGCATTGCACTGAGTTCAAATTATACTACAAAACTATAGTAACCAAAACAGCATGGTAGTGGCATAAAAATAGACATATGGACCAATGGAATAGAATAGAATACCCAGAAGTCAACCCACATACTTATAGCCAACTGATCTTCAACAAAGTCACCAAGAACGTACAATGGGGAAAAGGACAGCCTCTTCAATAAATGATGCTGGGGAAACTGGATATCCATATGTAACAGATTGAAATTAGACCCGTACCTCTTGCCATACACCAAAATCAACTCAAAATGGATTAAACACTTAAATATAAGCTGTGAAACTATAAAACTCTTAGAAGAAAACATAGGGGAAACACTTCAAGATATAGGATGGGGCAAAGAACTTATAAATAAGACCCCAAAAGCACAGGTAAAAAAAGTAAAAATAAACAAACGGGATTATACCAAGCTAAAAACTTCTGCACAGCAAAGTGCAGCAGAAACATTCAGCAGAATGAAAAGTCAACCTACAGAATGGAAGAAAATATTTGCAAACTATTCATCTGACAAGGGGTTGATATCTAGAATATACAAGGAACTCAAACAACTTAACAGTAGAAAAAACAAATAATCTGATTAAAAAATGGGCAAAGGAGCTCAATAAACATTTCTCAAAGGAGTACATACAAATGGTCAACAGACACATGAAAAAATGCTCAACATCACTAATAATCAGGGAAATGCAAATCAAAATCACTTTGAGATATCATCTCACCCCAGTTAGACTGACTATTATCAAAAAGACAGAATAACAAATGCTGGTAAGAATGAGGAGAAATGGGAACCCTCTGCACTGCTGGTGGAACTGTAAATTAGTGCAGCCATTACAACAAACAGCATGGAGGTTTCTCAAAGGGATGCCTGTGCTCCCATGTTTATCGCAGTAGCTCTATTTACAATAGCCGAGTTACGGAACCAACCAAAATGTCCATCAACAGGTGACTGGATAAGGAAAATGTGGTGTATATACACAATGGGATACTACCCAGCCATTAAAGGAATGAAATTGCACCATTCGCTGCAACATGGATGAGCTCTGAGAAAATCATGTTCAGTGAAATAAGCCAGGCACAGAAAGAGAAATAAAACTCCTAAGTGGGAGCTAAAAAAAATAAAAATAAAAATAAAAAAGAAAGAAAGAAAAAGGAAAGAAAGAAACAACAATTGCAATAATAAATTGAACTTTCAGAAGGAAAGAATAGAACTGTGGACACTAGAAGAGGGAAAGGGGAAGGGAAGAGCGATCAGCAAGAAATTGGTTAATGAACACAAAGAATGATTATGTATTATAATGATGAATAAGCTAATTGTCCTGATTTGACCATCACATATTGTACACAAGTATTCATAGTCAACCCTGTATGCAACAAATATGTATAATCAATTAAACTGCAATTAAAAAAAAAAGAATGAAGATTGAAAAATATACTCTGAACTTGATAATCAGGAGGGGCGCTTGTAGTCTTTGAGAAGGCATTTCAGCAGCTGTTGGCTTTGGAAATCAGATTGCAGGAGACTTACTGAGCTGGGCTGAGGAAACAAAGGCAGGGAGCTTAAATTGTGTTTTGAAGTAAGGAGACCTCCAGAAGAAAGACTCAGAAGGATAATAGAATTCCAAGAATGATTCCCCTTTTTATTAAGATAAAATAGGTCAAGGGAAAGAAGCCAGTATACAGAGAGATATAAAACTATTTAAGAGAGAGAGGTAATAATTGATAAATCAGTATGTTGGGAGAAGAAAGAGGGGTTAGGACCATATCACAAGAGGAAAACCAAGACTTACCAAAAAAAAAAAAAAGGAAAAGGAAGCAGGACAATTCTTTCTCTGAGACAGAAGGAAGAGAGGATTAGCGAAGGACTAGGGACAAGTAGATGGGGAGAAAAGAGTTAAGAGGATTTAAATTAAATAATCCTAATTTTATCAGTAAGTAATAAACATAGGTGCTTACAGACAGTGTGGAAGTTTGGGACATGGGGAAGAGCCAAAGAGGTTTGGGAGAGATCAGGGAGGGTGGAAAGGGGATGGTCCACCACAGATATTTTAAACACTTGGTCAGCAGCAGAGATGACAGTGTAAATGAAAGCACATGCCTTTCAAGTGATCCTGCCACATTTGTAATTTTCCTAGGAATGGTCAGCCATCTATGAGGTGGAGCAGAGAAAGATTAAAGCAGCATCCAGGGTGGGAAAGACAGAGCTGTGTGGTAGAGAAAGAGGGTGAAGACACACAGCCTGCCCACGAGAGCACTGCACGAATGGCTGGTCATGTCCTCCAGCTTGGGTTCGGAGGGGTATATTCCAGAATGGGGGTCATGGACTGGAAGAACAGAACAAGGAGGGGATGAGGGCTTGGGGATGAAGATGATGAAACCCAGGCTCAGGAGGAGTGAAGGAGTTTGGTGTGAAGAATGACATGGGGGTCTGGAGGCAAAAAGTGCTGAGATGGGGCGAGGCTTGTGAGAGGCTAAAATCTCATGGACACGGGCCTTCCCACAACTTCCCTGCATGCACACCTCACCTTCTCTCAGCCTTTTCTTTTCTTTCCAGAGGGGCTTTTGTTGATCTCCCTCAGTATGTTATCTTTGATTTCTCTGTCCTACTCTCTAAATCTCATCCATTAGTGAGAACCTCTTAAACATATTCTGTCAAATCCATGTCTCATCTTTACCACCACCATATATCTGTTCAAACTATTACCAGCTCTCATCTGTAATAATTTCCATTTTTATCATAACAGACTGGTAGAAGATTAGCTGTTCTTTTTTAGGCAAAGTTTAAAACTAAAATATTTGATTCTGGATGGACCTTCCCAACCATGGCTAACAATTTGTGCTTGGACAGGAGCAGACCTGCCCTGAGCGCTCCCTTCCCCAGCAGAGAGGGAGCAGAGCTTACAGAATGTATGTGTGTATAGGGATGGCCAAATTTGTTAGGTTTTAGCACACTGGCTTATCCAGTTGCTACAGTTTGAATGTGTCTCCCAAAAAGCATGTGTTGGAAACTTAATCCCAATGCAACGGTGTTGAGAGGTGGGACCTAATGAAAGGTGATCAGACCATGAGGACAGAGTGAATGGATGAATGCTGTTACTGAGGGAGTAGGTTTGTTATAAAAGGGGGAGTGTGGTGTATGGCCCTCTTTTACAGTCTCTCGCCATCTCTTGCCCTCTGCCTTCTGCCGTAGGATGACGCTGCAAGAAGTCCCTCAGCAGATGCTGACCCTTTGATTTGGACTTCCAGCTCCAGAACTGTGAGAAATGCATTTCTGTTCATTATAATTACCCAAGCTCAGGTATTCTGTTATAGCAGCACAAAATGGACTAAGACACCAATGGAGAGGTTGTTCTGGGGCTTTTGTATCAAATATCTGGATTCCAAATCTAGCTTTAGCACGTATAGGTTGTGTGGACTTTGACTAGTGGTGTAGACTCCCTGTGTCTCACTGTTCTCATAAATTCTCACTTTGAAATGTTCCGAGGATAGGATAAGAGCCAAGCAGAGTGCCTGATCCATTCTGGATGCTCAATTAAGGCTACTTTCCTCCTATTTTGAAACAATAGGTCTGAAGCAAGATTATGTAGATACTTCCAGATAGTTTTCCAAAGAGGGTGTACTAATTTATGTTCTTACCAGCACCGTATGGATGTTCTACTTACTACATATCTCTGCAAACACTTGGTACTGTTGGTGTTTTAAATTTCAGCCACTCTGGTAGGCATCTAGTAGAAAACCAGATCTTGACACAGACACTCAGTTTGGTTGTAAAATATAGCCTGACACCATCTTCCTGTTCCCACTCATTTTAGCCACAGGAAAGTTTCTCCTCTGCCTAGACCTGGTTGAGGAGTGGGGATTGGTGGTGGTGGTGAGAGCTGGATCCCTCCTGTCTGGTTTGGCTGCAACCCTTGATTCCAGCTGGAATTTAGATCCTTTGTTTTAGTCTCTGTTGTGTAAACTTGGACCAATATGGAGCACTGCTTCCTCACTTATAAAGTGAAAAGCTTTGAGTAGCCACTCTAAGTCATTTCTAGGCCATTGCTCTATGTTTTTTCCCATAATCCTTATATATCTACCCCTTCTGCATTTTGAAATCCCTTTCGAATTTCTAAATATGGAGCTTTTAAGTTTCTTCTCATCTTTCTTCAGTCATACTGCTCAGTTACTGTTCCCAAGCCTACTAATGTCTTCCTTATCTCTGATCCAACCTTGTCTATTTTTAGTTACGTAAGTTGGCATGCTTCCTAAAACTTATCCTTTTCTTCCACATTTTTGATCCAAGTTTCCCACCTTTTCTCAACTATGTCAGACACTTCCTACATAAAGCCACTGAGCTGTTTTCCTATTGGTCACTAGTGACCATCTTGGTAACTCCAATGCCCTCTTTTAAGTACTGCTCCTGTAGGACATCTCTGCAATGTTGGTGTCATTCCTTCATAAATTCTCTTTCCCTTAAGTTCATGACAGGGTTGCTTTTTCTCCTTCCCTCCCTCCCTTTCTCCTTTCTTTTCTTTTTGGGCCAGATTGCTCAGTGTCAACCCCATCCCCTTCCAAACTCTCTTCTGCATCTCAGGATGGAAACAGCAAAATTAAATCTTCTAGAATTCTTCTAGCAGAGTTCTGGGTCAGATTCTGCTGAAAAGAAGAACCGCTCATGATTTGGAAGGTAGAAGAAAGGAAAAGCCATTTTTCTCTGGCGGCAGCTGCAGGCAGACATGTGGGCAGTCAGCAGATGTAAGATTTACAGCAGCTTCTAGGAGAGCTCCTGCGAATCACCTGCTTGGGTGCTGCAGCCAGCAGACACTATCAGCAGGAGCTTCCTGTGTTTCCTATCCATTCAAAATTCCTGACGGCCAGCTGTGGTTTTTCTTTCCCCTTGGTATCCTAGCTGTTCAAATGGTTGTGTAAATCCCTAATTATTCATATTATGCTGCAACATGGAATAAAATTTTCTGAATTCCTCAGGTTAGGCTAACTCTTGTAATAAATTTCAGTGGCTTAACACAGTAAGTTCATTTTTTTCACATCTTAGTCTGGTGGAAGTAGGAGTGGGGGAGGAGTAAGGGACTCTGCTTTAAAGAGCCGTTCAAGGAATTAAGCTAATGGGGGCTCTGCCTTCTTCAGGCTTTAGGTAGCCTTAGGCATTGATTGGCATTCAGCTGAGAGACAAGGAAAGAAGTTCAAGTAAAGTGATTTCATGCATCAGGTCTAGATCGACACACACTACTTCCTCCCATATTTCTCTAGTCAATCACAGTAGCCACCCTAATAGCAAGAGGGCCCCTTTTATCACAGCTCCTTTTACTTGGTTTAAGCTTTAGATGTTAGTGTTCTTTGTAGTTCTGAAATTAGATCTCTTCTTCTCTCATTCTGCCCATTCACCCCAAAGAGTTCTTACCTACCTTCATTACTACAACTCCTACCTCTGCTCTGGTTTCCCCTCAACATGGAATGTCCTTTCAACTCTGTCCTTCTAGTGAATGCCCTTCAAGGCACAAATGGTACCTCCTATTTGAAATTGTTTCTGTGCAACCATTGGCACCTACATACCCAGATCTATTTTGTTTATAAGTTATGAAACACTAACCCAATTATAGTACCTACAATTACTTGTTACATATAGTTATTTGTCTGCCTGTTTTCTTTCCATACCAATGTAAGTTCTTTGAGAGCAAGGAAAAAAAGTCAAGTATTTTAAGTCTCCTACATTGACTTCTCAAAATATAGTAAGTGCTGGTTAAATATTACTGAAATGAATTGATAGCATAAATATTGGCAAATTAGCATAACTTCACAATAGTCCTAGGTGTTCTCTCAAATATAATACAACCCTTATTAATACAAATTAAAATAAAACATTAATGGTTTAGGAATAGCCATGATTAGCATTTAATACATATTTGCAGAATGAATTGATTAAAAATAATTAACCATTTAAATAGGGAATTCATGTACACATGCTAAATTAACTCTCACATGATTTTTTCTACAATTTGCAAGATTCTTGTAGGTGTTTTTGTGCACTTGACTTTCATTACTATAGGTCATTGAAAAGGTACATATTCAATGCAGATCCTCCTGGCTCATAGATTTCCTGCCATATTCATCTGCTCTTTCTTGTATTTCATCTTCTTACCTTCTGTTCTCTTCTCTCCTCCTCCAAATGTCCTCTTGTCATCTCCCCTCCCTTAATTTGTTGCCATCTGTATTGAGCTTGCAAGGTTGTGACAGCAGAAGAGAGAAAGAAACAGGAAATCCATCGAGGAGCAGATATTTTCCTTCCATAAATTTCAATTCTTGAACCCTCTTCTCTACCCCAGGCTGTGATTTTTAACAGATTTGTATTAGCATTGGGTTTATTTAGGCAAGACATCACCAAGAAATATAATTGTGACAGGAACAATGTCTGTAATTTGTCTGGAGGGTATTATCTTTTCTCTGAATTAGTACTAGATCAATACCCTAGTAAGTTGTCCGGGGCTCTGCAGTGAAGTGATGTCTTTGTAAACAAATAAACTAACATTTTATTTAGTTCACTAGGTACTCTGCTTGACAATGGGAGAGGGGGTGTACGAAGAGATAAAGGCAAGATTTTTGGCTGCAATAATTTGTAATCTATATATGAGTTTGAGATGATGGTTTTTGCTTATGGAAGAAATAATAAAACTTCCTTTACAAAATTCTAGAATTCTGCTTAGGTCCAATTTCAAATCAAATACTTTTCTGTTCATTTCCATTACTTCTCTGGCTTTAATTGCCAGAGAATTTTGTTTGTTTGTTTCTATGCTTACATTTGCATATCTATTCACTTATTCAACAAATATTTAATGGGCACCTACTATGTGTGGGTCATTACAGCTTTTGGGCACACAGCATGTGACAAAGTCTCTGATTTTAAAGAACTTGCTTTCCAGTGGGAGACAGTCAATAGATCAGCAAGCATAGTCACTAAGTGCTATCAAGAAAAAATAAAAAATAAAGCAGGTGAAAGTGATAATAGGCTCAAGCGGAGCTATTTTAGTGAGAAAGCTCAGGGAGATACTCTCTGAAGTGGTGACATTTGAATAGAGACATGATTAAAATAGGTATAAGCCATGAAGAGAATCAACAAACAGCATTCTAGGCAGAGGAGCAAGCAGCAAGTACAGAGGACCTGGGGCAGGAACATGCCTGATGGAACAGACAAAAGGCCTGTATAGCTAGAGCTGAGTTGACATGCACTAAATTACATGTGCATAACTTTTTAATTCATCCAATTTTTTCACACTATTATTTTGTTTGTGCCTCCCAACAACATAGCTATTATTGTTCCCACTTTACAGATGAGGAAACTGAAGCTCAAAGCTTAATCAACGATTTTTCCAAAGAGATGGAGCTTGGCTTTCAACCCTACTCTTCAGACTCCAAATCTAGTACTCTTCCCATACTTCATTGAATGCTATTATGAAAGCTTGCTTGGCTCAGGACTACCTTTAGGATACTGGAAATTCTGTAAAATCACTTCCAGGGCAAAGGGGACACAGAAGAATCAGTGGCCACTTTGAGCTGTCATACCCAAATCATAGGAGAGATTTGGGAACAGCGTATAGGTCTCTGCCTCCTTACCACAGTTTCCTTGGGCAGTGGGATAATCTCTTGGACACTATCCTACCAAAGGAAGAAGCTTCTAATGGGTTAGAAGCGATTCCCCAAGTAGAGTTAGTGAGCAGGTCCCCAGTACTCGCGCCGGTACTTTGTGTGTATCTAGCCTGGAAAGGAAGCTCAGTGAAAGCATCTTGATTGGGGTCCAGACCCATCCTAATGTCCACATGATGCTCAGAGAACTGTAGAGCAGGATGAGTTCTTAGAAATCCCTGGATCTACACCACCCCCAAAATGTAGGTGATAAGATGATACATGTAGATAGAGGCAGACCTGGCAGAAGATTGTATTTATTCCTTCATAATGCATGTATTGAGCACCTACTGTCAAACACTATGTGGGGTGCTAGGGATGAACAGAACTCAGCCCCTCCACTGAGGAAGGTTGGAATCTAGAGGAAACCAAACATAGACAAATAATTATCACACAGAAAAACTGTCACGAAGAAAGCATCTAGAGAATACTATAGAAGAAAAGCAAGAAAGAAACCTTGCTGCGCCTCCCCCACCCCTTCTGTGCTGTCGTGTTGAGAGAGTCTTGCAGCCCTATTTCTGATGAGAAAAGTACTCATTTAATAGAAAGTTCCTCCGTTGGCCTTTCTCAGGTGACTTATTAAAAGTTGAATAATTTCTGGGAAGACTTTGGACAGCCATCTGTCTGTCATAAAATAGTGTTTCTATCATTAGTGAATGTAAATTCTTGGAATAGAGACTTGTTGTGACAAAACACAGAAACAAGCTACCAACAGATAGCTAAAAGTTTCCACTTTTGGTAATAAGGAATAAAATAGATTTATATCTATATAGAGTGACTGGGAAGCTGAGGGTTAGATGGGTGATTTTGAAATGTTTACTTTAGCTATATGGGTTTTATTATTGTCTGTGGAAAACTATTACCTCAGAGACAAGGTACAGATTGTATTTCCTAAAATCATACAGTTGGGAATCCATTATGAATGAGCAAATCTTGATGCTTATTAAATAAAATTTTTCTCCAGTTTTGCATGATTCTTTCTAAATAATTTTCTCTACTATGGGACTCACATACCAAACACCTCAGAGAATGGAAATTCCAGCACTCTCACCATTTGTGGCCTAAATACAGACACTTATGCTGAAGCTCCTTGAAGGCTTGTCTTCCTGCTGTATATCTTCTCACTCTTTCATTTTTCACCTTCTTACTCGTCCAACTTGACCCTCCACATAGTCATCTGAGCGAGTTCCCGTACCTTCCTGCACCAAGATGTGAGCTCTGTGTCAGACACCTTGGGACATGGCCCAGAACTTCCACGCCTGAAGCTGCCCGCACCATGAAGGGCAAACCGTCCAGTCTCTGTTCACCCCATCAAGTCATACAGCTTTAAATCTTGCCATAACACCAAAGGGGGATGAGTAAGGTAACTTTCATTACATGACCATCTGGAGACAGTGGAAATGGAATGGAGACAAATTGCGATAGATCTCACAATAACTGGGGTGGGATTTTTTCACCGTGTCCTAACAACGGGCCACTGTTTTGAAGTGAAAAATTGTCTCCAAGCTGAAAGATGTCTCAGGTGATTATGTATACAGCCCATCCCCATTATGCACGGATCTGTATTTGCAAATTTTCCTACTTGCTAAAGTTTATTTGTAACTCCCAAATCAACACTCTCAGTGCTTTTGCGATCGCTCAAGGACGTGCAGAGCAGTGAAAAATTTGAGTTGTCTGACATGCACATTCCTAGCTGGGGTCAAACAGGGCACTGCTCTACCTTTTTGTTTCAGCTCTCATACTGTAACCAAGTGTCCTCTTCATAGCCTATTTAGTGCACTTTTTTTCCCCATGTTTGTGCTTATTTGTTCATGATTTCAGTGTTCAAAAGGACCACCAATGTAGTGCTGAAGTGTCTATTCTTCCTAAGTGCAAGAAGGCCCTGTTGTGACTTATGGAGAACATGCATGTGTTAAATAAACTTTATTCAGGCATAAGTTATAGTGCTGTTGGCCATGAGTCCAACGTTAAAGAATGAACAATGAACAAGGGTACTTCAAAAATGTACCCAGAGGAATGGTAATCATCATGCTGAAGGGATACCAGTACTCCAATGTTTATTGCAGCACTATTTACAATAGCCAAGAGCTGGAACTAGCCCAAATGTCCATCATCAGATAAGTGGATAAGGAAACTGTGGTGTATCTACACAATGGAATACTACTCTGCTATAAAAAAGAATGAAATACTACCATTTGCAACAACATGGATGGACTTAGAGAAAATTATATTAAGTGAAACAAGTCAGGCATAGAAAGAGAAATACTACATGTTCTCACTTATTTGTGGGAGCTAAAAATAAATAAATAAATAAACACACAAATAAATGGTGTGGTGGGGGAAGAAGACAACAATCACAACAATTCCTTGAACTTGTTAAGACAAGTGAACAGATATGATGGGGGGGGGAGGGAAAAATGGGAGGGGACAAGAGGAACGGGTAAAGAGTCATGAAAATCAACTATAATGTATATTGAAAAGTTAAAGTAAAAATAAGTTTGTGGCAAAATAGAATTGAAAGATAATGCGAATCTATCCATGAATTTTTGAAGTACACTCATATAGTAAATAAGGTGTCTCTAAACAGAGACACACATAATATGTGATTGACATAAATGTGACTAGAGGCTTGCAGGATCCTAACCCTGTATTTCCTCCAGGAGCAATGGTTCAGTGCTTGATAATTCAGTGTTTGTGGCAAATTTATAGAACAGAATTAGAATAAATAATGAGAGTTGATTGTTGTTTTACTAAGAACTTAAAAGGTGTCATTTATAAATCTATTCACTTGAACATTAACTACATTCTGGAAATAAAATTGTGAAATTTATATAATCTTCTCTAATAAACAAAATAAACAAATACAATTTTTTTATGTGATAAGATCATTGTTGACCACTAATTACAGCCTACTTACCTTTACCAAATTTATTTTCTCTGTTTGCAAACAATATTAAGTTTCGAAGCAAGGAAACAAAGGAAGGCCATGTCCTAATCAGCCCCTGTATTTGTGGAGAACAAAGCTATTCCACCTACCACAGAGCTTTGTGAAACATTTGTACTTCATAGAAGGGGCCATCTGAAAGCATTTCCCAGAATTTCCACCAGATTCTGTCAGCTCCTGCAGTGATGAGAAAGTACAGTGTGTGAATGCAATGGAATCTGAGGAAACCATCAATAGTCACTCTGCTCTCTTCACACTCCTGGCCTGTAGTCTCTGGAAGAAAGTCAGTTCTGACGGATGATTTCATGGTATTTTACTCAGTGTGGGATGTATTTTAGAAGCAGTGTATCAAAACCTTGACCTTTATTTTTTTCTTTATTGTTGATTTAGAAGATTAGAGGCATTCCAAATCTTTTTCTAAATGTCTTCTCATGTGCAGCAAAAAGATTCAGAAAGTATTTGACACATACTGTAGAAGCATAAATCAGCCAAAGGGAGGATATCTGCAAATTGCTCTCCCGTTTATAATTTCATCTCATTAGGAAGAAGGGATAGGTGGGTGTACTGGCAGTTACAGATCAGGAATTGCATTGTTTTTTTTTCTAGAGCAGTGAAGATCTTGTGGTATAAAACCCCCTTCTGAGCAAACTATGCAGGTTTTTATTATGCATAAAAATCCTTCTCTAGTGGATTTTTGCAGTTTACAGAAAATGTGTAAAACAAAATTGGAAACTGCTTACTTAGCTTTTACATTTTATTGACTTCTTAGGTTTAGTGCAGAAAAAAAAAGTGGAGGAATTCACGATATAATTTTATTTCCTTGATAAATTAAGATGAACATATGGTCTGAAGCAGATTTGTGAAACATACTCATTTAGTCACTGTCGTCCAGTATATTTGATCTGCCAAAGATGAAGGCACATGTTCTAGGAGCTGCAAAGGACTAATGAGTAATAGTTGTATTTGTGGTCACATTTGCATAACCTTATTGTTAACAAATCCTCCTTTCTAGATTCAGATGCCTTGTGTTCTAACTCTGAGGTTTTCTGATAATGCAGAGGGAAAACATAATTTCAGAATACGCAATAATTATGACAATGAGTATTTGCAGTCATTTCATACGTGATGTTATTTCATTCTTATAACAGCCCTAGGGAGGTATCAGTAAATAAGTATTTATTCAGTGCGTTCTTTGAAAGATTAATTATTTAAATGCTTTTTATTGTGATAATACATATATAACCTAAAATTTACGCTTTTATTTATTATTTTTATTTATTTATTTATTTTTAAAAATTTTATTTAATTTTGTCAGTATACAATGTGGTTGATTATTGTGGCCCATTACCAAAACCTCCCTCCCCCCTCCCTCTCCCCCCTCCCTCCCAACAATGTCCTTTCTGTTCACTTGTTGTATCAACTTCAGGGAGTTGTAATTGTTGTGTCTTCTTCCCTCCCCTCCCCCCCCCCCATTTATTTGTGTATTTATTTATTTATTTTTAGCTTCCACAAATAAGTGAGAACATGTGATATTTCTCTTTCTGTGCCTGACTCATTTCACTTAATATAATTCTCTCTAGGTCCATCAATGTTGCTGCAAATGGCAGTATTTCATTCTTTTTTATACTAGAGTAGTATTCCATAGTGTAGATATACCACATTTTCTGTATCCACTCATCTGATGATGGACATTTGGGCTGGTTCCAGCTCTTGGCTATTGTAAAGAGTGCTGCAATGAACATTGGGGAACAGGTATACCTTCGACTTGATGATTTCCTTTCCTCTGGGTATATTCCCAGCAGTGGGATAGCTGGGTCATATGGTAGATCTATCTGCAATTGTTTGAGGAAACTCCATACCATTTTCCAAAGAGGCTGCACCATTTTGCAGTCCCACCAACAGTGTATGAGAGTTCCTTTTTCTCCGCAACCTCGCCAGCATTTATCATTCACAGTCTTTTGGATTTTAGCCATCCTAACTGGGGTGAGATGGTATCTCAGTGTGGTTTTGATTTGCATTTCCCAAATGCTGAGTGATGTTGAGCATTTTTCCATGTGTCTGTTGGCCATTCGTATATCTTCCTTTGAGAAATGCCTATTTAGCTCTTTTGCCCATTTTTTAATTGGGTTACTTGTTTTTTTGTTGTAAAGTTGTTTGAGTTCCTTGTTTATTCTGGATATTATTTGTCAGATGTATATTTTGCAAATATTTTCTCCCAATCTGTTGGTTGTCGTTTAACTCTGTTAATTGTTTCTTTTGCTGTGCAGAAGCTTTTTAGTTTGATATAATCCCATTTGTTTATTTTTCCTTTGGTTGTCCTTGCTTTTGGGGTCATATTCATGAAGTCTGTGCCCAGTCCTACTTCCTGAAGTGTTTCTCCTATGTTTTCTTTAAGAAGTTTTATTGTTTCAGGGTGTATATTTAATTCTTTAATCCATTTTGAGTTGATTTTAGTATATGGTGAGAGGTATGGGTCTAGTTTCATTCTCCTGCATATGGATATCCAGGTTTTCCAGCACTGTTTGCTGAAGAGGCAGTCTCTTCCCCAGTGTATAGGCTTGGTGCCTTTGTCAAAGATCAGATGGCTGTAGGTGTGTGGGTTGATTTCTGGATTCTCTATTCTACTCCATTGATCAGTGTGTCTGTTTTTATGCCAGTACCATGCTGTTTTGGTTATTATAGCTTTGTAGTATAGTATAAAGTCAGGTAGTGTTATGCCTCCAGCTTTATTATTATTATTTTTTTGCTCAGAATTACTTTGGCTGTACATGGTCTTTTGTTATTCCATATAAATGTCTGGATAGTTTTTCCCATTTCTGAGAAAAATGTCATTGTAATTTTGATGGGGATTGCATTGAATTTGTATATCACTTTGGGTAGTGTGGACATTCTCACAATGTTAATTCTTCCAATCCAAGAGTGTGAGATATCTTTCCATCTTCTTTTGTCCTCTTTAATTTCTCTCAGCAGTGGTTTGTAGTTCTCATTATAGAGATTTTTCACATCCTTGGTTAACTCTATTCCTAAGTATTTTATTTTTTGGTGGCTATTGTAAATTGGCAAGCTATCTTGATTTCTCTTTCTGCATGTTCACTCTTGGAGAATACAAATACTACTGATTTTTGTGTGTTGATTTTGTATCCTGCAACTTTGCTAAAATAACTTATCAACTCTAAGAGTTTTTTTGTAGAGGCTTTAGGCTGTTTGATATACAGGATCATGTCATCTGCAAACAGGGACAGTTTGACTTCATCTTTTCTGATCTGGATGCCCTTTATTTCCTTCTCTTCTCTGATTGCTCTGGCTAGTACTTCCAACACTATGTTGAATAGGAGTGGTGAGAGTGGGCATCCTTGTCTAGTTCCTGTTCTTAAGGGAAAAGCTTTCTGCTTTTCCCCAGTCAGGATGATATTGGCAGTGGGTTTGTCATATATGGCTTTAATTATGTTGAGATACTTTCCATCTATACCTAACTTGTAGAGAGTCTTTATCATGAATGAGAGTTGAATTTTATCAAATGCTTTTTCAGCATCTATAGAGATGATCATATGGTCCTTGTGTTTGACTTTATTAATATGGTGTATCACATTTATTGATTTGCATATGTTGAGCCAACCTTGCATCCCTGGGATGAGTCCCACTTGATTGTAGTGTATAATTTTCCATATATGTTGCTGTATTCTGTTGGCTAGTATTTTATTGAGGATTTTTGCATCTATATTCATCAAGGATATAGGCCCGAGTTTCCTTTTTTTGTTGTATCTTTACCTGCTTTTGGTATCAGGGTGATGTTTGCTTCATAGAATGAGTTTGGGAGAATTACCTCTGTTTCAATCTTTTGGAATATTTTCTAGAGAATTGGTGTCAATTCCTCTTTGAATGTTTGGTAGAATTCTGCTGTAAATCAATCTGGTTCTGGGCTTTTCTTTGTTGGGAGCCTTCTGATAACAGCTTCAATCTCTTTTATTGTTATTGGTCTGTTCAGATTTTCTATGTCATCTTGGCTCAGTTTTGGTAGTTTGTGTGTGTCCAGAAATTTATCCGTTTCCTCCAGGTTTTCAAATTTGGTGGCATATAGTTGTTTATAGTAGTCTCTAATGATTCCTTGTATTTCAGAGGTATCAGTTTTAATATCACCTTTTTCATTTCTAATTTTTGTTATTTGGGTCTTCTCTTTTCTTTGTTTTTACTTAGCCATGCTAATGGTTTGTCAATTTTATTTATCTTTTCAAAAAACCAACTTTTTGAATCGTTGATATTTTGTATTGTTTTTTGGGTTTCAATTTCATTAAGTTCTGCTCTGATCTTAATGATTTCTTTCCATCTGCTAACTTTGGGTTTGGATTGTTCTTGTTTTTATAGTTCTTTAATGTGAAGTATTAGGTTGTTCACTTGCCATCTTTCCATTCTTCTGAAGTAAGCACTTAATGCAATAGATTTTGCCCTTAGTACTGCTTTTGCAGTATCCCACAGGTTTTGGTATGATGTATCATTATTTTCATTAGTTTCAATAAATTTTTTGATTTCCTGTTTGATTTCTTCTTGGACCCATATGTCATTAAGTAGAATGCTGTTTAATTTCCATGTGTTTGTATAGTTTCCAGAATTTCATTTGTTATTGATATCTAATTTTAATCCATTGTGGCCTGAAAAAATACATGGGATAATTCCAATTTTTTTGAATTTGTTGAGACTTGATTTGTGACCTAACACATGGTCTGTCCTGGAGAATGATCCATGTGCTGATGAGAAGAATGAATATTCTGAGGTTGTTGGATAGAATGTTCTGTAGATATCCACCAAACCAATTGGTCTAGAGTGTTATTTAGATCTTGTGTTTCTCTGCTGATTTTTGCCTAGATGATCTGTACAATATTGGCAGTGTGTTGTTCAGGTCCCCTGCTATTGTGATGTTATTGTCTATCCTTCATTAGGTCTAATAGAGTTTGCTTCATAAATATGGCTGCTCTGACATTGGGTGCATATATATTTATGATTGTTATATTCTCTTGATGGATGAATCATTTTTTCATTATGTAGTGGCCATCATTATCTGTTTTTATGGTTTTTAGTTTGAAGTCTATTTTATCAGATATAAGATTAGCTGCTCCAGCTCATTTTTCATTTCTGTGTGCATGGTAAATCTGTTTCCATCCTTTCATTCTTAGTCTATGTGAGTCTTTATAGGTGAGGTGGGTCTCTTGAAGGCAGCATAAAGTTGGGTCCTCCTTTTTAATCCAGTCAGCCAGTCTGTGTCTTTTGACTGGGGAATTTAATCCTTTTACATTAAGAGTTGTTATTGAAAAGTGTTGGTTTACTCCTAGCATTTTATTGATTTTTGTTTGGATGTCCTAAGTGTCTTTTGTTCCTTTCTTTCTGATTTATTATTTGTCTTCTGTATTTGTTGGTTCCTTGGGTTGTAGATAAACTTTTTTTTTCCTCTTCTTTGTTGGCATTTTAATTTTACTAGTGGGTTTTGTTTTTTCTTGGGTTTTTATGGCAGTGGTAATTATTTTTCAGGTACCAAACCCAGTACTCCCTTAAAAATTTCTTGTAAGAGTGGTCGTGTGGTAGTGAACTCCCGCAGTTTTTGTTTGTCTGAGAAATATACTATTCACCCTTCATTTTGGAAGGATAGCCTTGTGGGGTAGAGTATTCTTGGCTGGCAATCTCTGTCTTTTAGTATTTTGAATATATCATCCCATTCCTTTCTGGCTTTTAGGGTTTGTGATTAAAAATCTGATGTTAGTCTGATTAGGGCTTTGTTATAGGTGATTTGACACTTCTCTCTTGCAGCTTTTAAGATTCTCTCTTTGTCTTTGAGTTTTGCCAATTTGACTATAACATGTCTCAGAGAAGACCTTTTTGGGTTGAATACAGTTGGGGATCTTTGAGCTTCCCGAATCTGAAGATCTGTGTCTTTTCCTATACCTGGGGCATTTTCTGCCACTATTTTGTTGAATATGTTTTCAATGCAATCTCCTTTTCCTTGCACTTCTGGAATATCCATGACTCAGATATTTGAGCACTTAAGGTTGTCTGATATCTCTTTTAGCTTTTCTTCAATTTTTAAATTCTCTTTTCTTCTTTTTTGTCTGCTTGTGTTATTTCAAACAGACTCTCTTCAAGGTCAGAAGTTCTCTCTTCTGCTTCTGCAAGCCTGCTGCTTAAACATTCTGTTGTGTTTTTTATTTCATTGAATAAATTCTTCAGCTCAGCCAGCTCTGCTACATTCTTTTTCAGGGCATTGATTACCTTGTACATTTCTTCTTTCAGGTCCTGTATACTTTTCCTTGTTTCATCATGTTGTCTAGCTGAGTTTTCTTGTATCCCATTTAGTTTCCTTAGAATTATCACTCAAAATTCCTTGTCAGATAGGATCTAGTGCTTGAGAGTCATTATCCTTTAGTGGTATACTTTCTTGATTTTTCATATTTCTGGTATTTTTCCTTTGATGTTTATCATTGTGGCAAGGGATTTCACAGTCCATTGGTTCAACGCTATTGTCTGGCTAGGATGCTGCTAGGGCTGTGAATTTGGTATGGCTGCCTCAGTGTCTGCTCGGTCGCCCACTGGCGCCTCAGGCACATGGTCAGGCCTGGGTTCTCTGAGGAGGTGCCTCTCTGGTCGGCATGCACTTGGCTGGGCTGGATATGGAGTCTGGTGGCAGCAAGGCCCACCTGCTCGGTCATGCACAGGCACTGCCTAAAATTTACCCTTTTAAATATTTTTAAGTTTTACAGTTCAGTGGCATTAGTACACCCACAATGTTATGCAACCATCACACCATCCAGTTCCAGAACTTTTTCATCTTCCCCAACAGAAACTCAGAACCAATCAAATTATAACTCCCCACGTCTCTCTCCCCTAAGCCCTTGGTAACCACTGTTCTAGTATGTGTCTCTTTGAATTTGCCTATTCTAGGTACCTCATATAAATGCAATCATATAATATTCATCCTTTTGTGACTCACTTATTTCATTGAGCATGATATTTCCAAGGTTCATCTGTGTTGTAGCTTGTATCAGAATTTCTTTTCTTTATAAGGCTGAATAAACAATTATTTTTTCAGGACCTACTACTGTTCCAGATACTACTCTAGACCTGAGAATTCTGAGATTCTTACTGGAAAATGTGTGTGTTTATCTCTTCCCAATGTTCTCCAAACTCTGCAAGCTTCATCATTTTACTCTGAGTCCTGGTGTCCAGAAAGAACAGTGTCTTTTCCTTTTAAAAGCCCAAACACAGAACTTGAAACTCAAATTACTGCTACTTGGGTAATACTATAAATATGTAGGTATTAATATTCTTTGCTAATCACTATAATTTAGCCTACCAAACAATGTTGTGAAATAGTATAATAGTGATACCCTTAAACCAGTGCTTCCTAGGGGGATGTTTAATGGCATGCAAAAGGAGGTGCCAGGGTCCTGCACATGGGGGACAGCTACTTTTAACTTATAGCCAAGGCAGGTAGTGAGTTTTCCTATCAAATGGAATAAATCAAACTTCCTTTTCTTCCCAGGATGAGAGAGTACTAAAGCAAACCTTAAAGTTTATTCCCATGACTAACAAAGCAGGCAACTGACATTTTTCAGAGTGTATTGGAAGGAGGAATCTCCATGGAATCCAAATAATAAACACTGTATATATGAACAAATCCATAAGCAGACATTAAAGGTGGACAGGACAGAAGAATGCAACCATCCTAATACAAAATGTCATGAAAGATACAAGAGTAGAAGCATAATTGGGATAATGTAAGGAGAGAAAAATATCCTGGTACCACCAGAAGATTTTCATGACCTTAATGACTGTTTTCATACAAGTTGCTAGTATATAGGAACTAGCATTTCATTTCAGAGCACTCCTATAATATTTGCAATCTGTTATATGAATCTAGGTTTTATTAACAATATAGCAAATATATTTTAATTTCATAGTATTGGGTCAGTAATTCTCTACATAGCCCCAAGTTAATTAATTCCTCTAGGTCAGTGACTCTCAAACTTTAGTGTGCATTGGAATCACTTGGTGAGCTTGTTAAAACCTAGATTTCAGGACCCCATTGTCTGAGTTCCTGACTTAATAAGTAAGTCTGGGGATAAGCCTGCGATTTGCATTTCTGACAAGTTCCTAGGTGATGCTAATTCTGCTTGTTTGGGAACCATATTTTAAGAACTGCTAGGTCTATCTAGGTATATATAGATACCTGGATCAGATGAGTTGAAGTTCAGTTAAGATTCTATAGGTAGAGTATTTTTCAAATCTGCTCATCTTTTCTATCTTCATTGTTACCATTGACATACAAGCCACCGTCAGTCTCACCTGAACTACAGTAGTCTCTAAATTGGTCCCCAACTTCCTATCTTGACTCCCTCCAACTTCTCCTTTACAAGACAGCCAGAGTTATCTCTTAAAGTCCTAAATGCCTAAATCAGATCCTCCTACTCTGTGGCTTAAAGCTCTTCAAACACTTTTCATAGCACATACTCCATAACGCTCAATATTTGTACCAGTGCTATCCACGGCTGTGTGAGCTGGCCCTTCCTTGCCCATCTTTCCATCCTCTTTCCATCTCCTGCCTTCTTCCCTTTGATTAACTAAGCCTCAGTCACACTGACATCCTTTCAGCTCCTTCAAACGCACAAAAATTTCCTCCCCTGGAATTTAAGAACCTACCATCCTCTTGGCTGCCATAATCTCTCCCCACATACTCCTTGGCTAGTTCTTGTTTTTCCTCCAAACGTCAACTTAAATTCATCTTCTCAGAGCATCTTTTTTGACCATCCACATTTAAATAAGCCCCTCCTTTGATCCCATTCCTTGTCATACTCTATTATTTTTCTCCATAGCTTTCATCCCAATTGCAATTGCGTAATTACTTGCTTGGTTACTTGTTTACCATCATCAGGCTCTAAATTGCTCAAGAATGAGACCACATCAGCACAGGGCCTGAGAGGCAGCAGGTGTCCCATTTGTTGAATCACTGAAGGCACAGGAGCAGGCAAGCTGTTGTGGAGTGTGATGTTTATTCTCTGGACTCAACTAGAGTAAGGAATATGCCACTTGGGGCCTTTCTACTACAATTAATGCTACTCAGTGTCTTTGTTCTGAGTCCCACCCATTCCATCTTTGATTGCTGAAACTTTTGGTGGCCTGCTTCAACATGGTTAGTGACTAAACCCTAAGACTTGCCATCATCGCTCCTTTTCTAGCCCTGTGTTATTCCAAAGAGCCTCTTGAGAGGGGTGCCTAAGGTGCTGAGGGAATCAAGAGATGCTTTGGTTAAATAATTAATTAGGGTGTGCCTAGAACAAGGGAAGAAGTGGTCCTGTGACAGTCTCCACCATGTCAAAGACCACATTTGGATATTGTATTTAGTTTGGGCTACATGTTTTTGAAAGGAGAAATTGGAGCCTAGTTGGTAGAGGCCAGCCAGGATAGGCCAGAGTTTGGGAAGTCTGTTACAGGAATAGCAATGAATGAACTGGGGAGAAACCTATGAAGGAAGAAGCTGCCATCTTGGAAAGAATGAAGCTTGTTCTAACTTGTCCTAGGGAGGAGGAGGGGCATGACAAACTTCAGACAGAAGTTATGGGGGGGAGGGGAATGGATTCTGGGTCAACATAGGGAAGAATTTCCCAAGTAGAGCTATTGGAAAATAGAGTAGATTTATCTTGTACGGGAGTGAACCTTTCTCATCACTAGAAGTATTCAGATAGAAACAATGAAGAGTGTGGGAGGAAGGAGGAAATTAACATTTATTGTGAACTAGTCACTTTGCCTATGTAATTATGTGGAGGAAGCCTTATTTTCTTAGCAGAAGACTTTTACCATCTTTCTGGGGGAGGGGTTCTTTTGAGAAGCTTCTTGGGTTGGGGCTGGTGTTGAGATGCTCACAGGACATGTTGGAGGAGCAGTAGATGGTCATGGTTCAGCTGATTAATAAGCTTTTATTTTGCTGAATTATATTTGCAAGCTGAGGAGAGAGCTCTGTATTTCAAGATAATAGAGGAACGGTGAAGATGATTTTTAGGGAGATTGATTTAGGGAAGAAAGAGGTAGTGAGATGAAGTAGCAGCCAGGGGAGAGAAATTCTGAGACGGTTAATGAAGAATTTAATGATGTTTCTGCTGTGGGGTTTACGGTGTGAAGCATTTTTTTTTCCCATTTCCCAACATCATTTCTGCAAATATGCATTTCTTTATTAATGAACTGTGGCATTGGCTATGGTTTTTGGAAACCATTAAATGTTGAATGTGACTCTAAAATGGGTTCAAAGAAACCATAGTAGGCCATGGAAAAACAACACATCTGTGTTACACATCTCAATTAATTCTCATAGTGACAGGATGTGGTGGGCAACACTGTCTGCATTTACAGATGAAGAAAATGAAGAATGGAGAAGTCTGAGTCACTTTTTCTAGATCACTGGATGATTTGTCTGATTTCTACTATACCACAGACAACTTGAAAGAAATTCCTTCTTAGGATGTAAAGTTAGGCCAGATTACCTCCAATATCTTTTGTTTCTTAAAATTTCATGCAGCAGGAAGGAGGATTTTAAGAGTCATCTCTCTGACAGTACCAGAACAAAGAGTTGTAGTAGTGATGTAAATTGAGGTTTGAGGTAGTTATTTCCAAGGAATGGATGACATAGACAGGGCAGACTTCGTGAGTGTGTGACCAGCACAGTCATACCCCGTACTTATAAGGACCCTATACTTGATTTAATGCTCTGCTGTTGCTATCTTAAAATTCTTAATTTTTAGTAATTTTTGAATAAGGAACTCTGCATTTTCATTTGCTCTGAGCTTTTGCAAATTGTGTAGCTGGTCCTAGCTACAGTCAAAGGAGTTTTAGTCACCTGGTACTGAGACATCATCCAAAGAGTCTGGTAATGTATTAGAGGCCATGCAATCTTGGTCTTGGAAGAGACCTTGGCATATCACTCAGTTTAGTAGTTCTCACTGCTCTCCATATATCAGGATCACCAGAAGAACTTTTGAAAAATATTTATATTTGTGTCCTAACCCCAGAGGTTCCTGACTTAATTGTTCTTGGGTGGAGCATTATGTTTTTAAAAAGCTCTTCAGATGATTCTGAGAACTACTGACCTAGTTTATAGGTAGCTGCTATTGTACAGTTAAACTTGACTTGGTGTATTTTATTCATTCAACAAATATCCACTAAGTTCTTGCAATGTGTAGAACATTGTAATAAGTTTCGTAGGGTATATAAAGATGAATAAACCAAGGCCACTGCCATCAAGAATATAATAAAATGGATATTCCAATTAGTTTGACCACCCCGTCCGTCCCCCTGGTTCTTTGAGGATGTCTGTTCTTTTCTCTTTCCATACTGAGTCTTCTTTGTCATCACACAACTTCCTCTCCCTGGAATATCTGAAGGCTTTAAACGATGGAACATGTTTTTTTCTCATGAAAATATTTGGGCTCCCAAAGTAATTATGTCCTTGCCTTTAGGTACTACTGTACTCTTAGAAGAATTGGCATATACATTTATAAAGGTGCATTGTTGGAAGAAATTTATTTTTATGATAAGCAGCCCCAATGTTTATAGCCATGTTTAAGAGCAAAGCCCACGCATTCCATTACTCACCAGATCTCAGCATCGTCACCATATGGGCTGTATTTATAAATTTTGTACTTTCTTATTTTTGTTGATATAAACCCAGCAGAGCATGTCCTCCCATCATATAAATGTGCAACATAGGTGTGGCAGAGCACCTATTTTTACTCTCAAATGAATGTGTATTGTTAATGTTTGGGAAGATGGGGAATAGGAAATTAATTCTCAACGTTTCTCTTGCTTGGGGATTTTCTTGGCTATAGAAGCCATGAAAGGCTCTTGTTATGGCCAAAAACCAATGGCAAATCTGTTTAGGAATTCGTCCTTCGTGTCTTCCTAGCCCCCAGTTCACTGAAGCTCCACACTCATTCAGGAGTAGTACCATATTTTTGTGAGAACCTCCTGCCTCACCCATTACTACTATGGTGGAGGTTCACAGCTTCTTCATGAAGGATCAGTTAGAACTCTAAACAGGGTGAAAGGAAGAGTTTTGGTTTACACTTGGTCCATGCAAAGAGCGGACCTACAGTTTTAAGGCTTTGAAAGAAGAGTGTATTGGGTGAATGTCCTCTCTCCTCAGTCACAACCTTCTTTACACTAAGTATCTTTTTTTATAGGATCTGTAGTCAGAGACTCCAAACTCTTGCTTGGGAAACTCCACTACACCCAACAGTAGGGGAAAGTCCTCTGCCCTGCCCCACTCTGCAACCATGGTTAGTTGTTGCTCCTAATTCAATATTGAGTCTAGAAGGTAGGGCCCAGTGTTGAGTGAGAGCAAGGGGCATATCCAGCTTTTGTGGGGGTCTGCAACATATATTATTTTGAGGGTCCCTTTTCTATTTTTAGAAAAACACAAAATTATGAATTAAAAATTAGGTAAATGATAGAATGAGAAAAAATTCATAATTAATTACTCAAGTCTTGGTGATCGAGGATTTCTTTAGCTGTTTTTAAGCAATTTTTCAGAAATGCTTGCATCAAAATGCTTTCCGATGCTTCTCCTCACCACCTAGAACACTCTGAACTTCCCAGCAACTCCCAGTGCTCATGGCAACCTGAGCGTGTGCCAGGACCTGAGGCAGAAGCTTTCTTAACTTCAGGGTGAAGTTTTCCAATTCCAGTCTGGTCTTCTCGTCTACCAGAACCAAGAGGCTGATTTGCTCTGATCTAATTACAAGGAGATGCTTCTCACTAAAGTGAGCATTAATTTCTATTGGAGACAACACAGTCATCTCTCGTATGAAGAAAGACTATTTCTCCTCTTAACAGAACTCTGATTTTACCACTTCTTAGTTATAAGTCCCAGTATTATCCTGGTCCTTCCTGGTTCTGGCTTAGATTACAAGAGCTTGTATTAGCTTTAAATGATTCTTCTGTTGCCACACAGATGGTGAAACATCAACCCTTTGTTCTAAATTTGCCCCCTTAAAGAAGAATGTCCCAGGTTTTTCCTGCCACATGTGTACCCCCGATTCAGAGAACAAGCTTGTGGTGGGAAGAGAGACCATGTTTACAGACATCCTCTGTGTGGCTGATAGGCATGCTGGTAACATGCACCAGTACACACGTACCATCCACGTGTTCTGAAATGGCTTCCAGGATGTGAGAATGCACAGACATTGCATAGGGAATTTTTCCTAGCCACATGAATCCTGTAAGGACCTAATTGTGGAAAAGACACACTTTAAAATATTTTAAAATTATAATTGTTGCTGAACAATAGCAAACCCAGAGCTGGTCCTCTTTAAATGGGGCAGGAGCATAGCATCCAGGATTCACTCCCTGCCAAACTTCTCTGGAGCATGAGTAATGGTGAGAAAGATTATTAAGTTAACAAGAACATCAGATGGGTAGAATAATCTCTTATTTCTCTCTCTCAGTGGAAGTTCTGTTTTGAGTCTGCTAGAGTCTAATAATTACTCGGTATTGCTCTGAATTGTACCTGACATGTCTTTTCATGTTAGTTTTGCTGTATCAAATGCTTTCAGCTTTCACAGGCTTCTCCAGATTACTGGATGCGAAGGAAGAGTAAGAAGGTACTATCCATGCTGTCCAGAAGCAAAAGGAAAAGCAAATGAAGAGAAGGTGAGGGTGGATGGAATTCCAAGGAGGGCCTAGGGCATCCAAACTTAAAGAGCTGTTGGGTCCCAAAGCAGATTCCTCTAGCCTTTAGCAAGCATCTGGTAACTTAACCTCTCTGTACCATCCCTGTACTCCACCCACTCTTCCACCAAGAATGTCAAAGTAATTAGTGAAGCTCCTTGTCTTTTTGTAGAGAAGTATCTTTTTAAATATGTGTAAGTGCAATATCTCTTTTGGAAACAAACACAAAAACAAAGCAAAATACCCAAAATAGCCAAAAAAGTTTTTTTAAAAAGAGAAACATATAAAAATAGACACAGAAACAATTTTAAGTTTGAGCTTCTGATGGAGCAATCACTACTGTGGACAAGTTTATGAGAAGTAAAAAGTAAGTATAGCTTGCTTTTAATAAGAGCTACCATTAAATCTACACTAAGCATGTGCCACTCAGAGGCCTGTGCACTCATCAAAACAGCTCTCTAAGGTAGGTACTGCTATTCTAGTTGAATAGTGTTCCCCCAAAATTCATGCAAATGTAATCAAGTTAGGATGAGATTATACTAGATTGGGATGGACCTTAATCCAATGACTGCTTTCCTTCTAAGAAGAGGGAGATTTGGATACAGACACAGAGAGGAGACCATGTCATGTGAAAAGAGAGACATAGAGAAGGCCATGTGAAGGTGGAGGCAGAGATCAGAGTGACGCCTCTACGAGCTGAGGAATGCCAGGATTGCTGGCAATACCAGAAGCTAGAAGAGGCCAGGAAGAATCCTGTGTTCTCCAGAGAGAAGAACCAATAGGATACACATATAAATATATGAAAGGGGATTTATTAGGGGAAATGGCTCACGTGATTATGAAGGCCGGGAAGTCCCGTGATAGGCCATCTGCAAACTGAATGCTGGTAGCACGGCTCAGTCCAAGTCCAGAAGCCTCAGCACCAGGGAAGTCAATGGTGGTGTGAGTCTCAGTCCAAGGCCAAAGGCCTGAGAGCTGAGGGTGCTGCTGTTTTAAGTCCTGGAACCCAAAGGCTGAAGAGTCTTGAGATCGTATGTCCATGGACAGGAGAGAAGAGTGTTTTCCAGCTCCAGTGGATAGAGCAAGAGATTTGCCTTTTCCTCTGTTTTGGTTTTCCAGGTACCCAGAGGATGGGATGGTGCCTGCTCGTATTGAGGGCGGGTCTTACTCAACCACTGGACTCAGTCTCACATGTTAATCTCTTCTGAAACCACCCTCTGAGACACACCACAAAATAATGTGTTACCGGGTTGCGAGGTATTCCTTAAGCTAGTCAAGTTGATGCCTAAAATTAACCACAGATCCTCTCCTAGAATCTTTTGAGAGAGCACGGTCCTGAGAACACTTTCATTTCAGCCTTCTGGGCTCCAGAAATGTGAGAGATCAATTTCTATCGTTACAAATCACCCAGTTTGTGGTAATTGGTTATGGCAGCCCCAGGAAATAATACACAGATGAAGAAACTATGGTTCTGGAGTCTTGCTAAAACTTCTTGTGCAGGGGCCACAGTAAGCTGGCTTCATATATGGCCTTTCACCTGGGCAAGGAAGCTGCATGTGGAGGCCAGGGTGCCAATCATGGGAAACGACTGGACTCATAATGGATGGGATTGGTTTTATCCATTTGGACAGATCCATAGGATTCCAGAGAGAGATTAAGAATGGAACATGTAAAGATGATCATAAACTGCAGGAGCAAAATTTATATTCCTATTTACTTTTAGTCTCACTTCTAAAAGGAATTTAGAGTTCTTGTCACAGATGCAAAGAATAGAGCAAAATAAAATAAATTAAAAAATAAGGAAGATGAAACAAAGGGAAGAAAAATAATCGTAGGAAGCAGCAGCAATAAACCTATATGACACGGTGTCCTTCCTCTACTCCTTCCCACCCCCACCCCCAGATGAAAAGACAGACCCTTGGGGTATGAGCAAGAAATTTTAGGACAAGATAATGCTAAGTCTGATTTTTCTCTAATTTGTGTAAATTCAATGAAAATTTCAGGCTGTTGCTTCAAGTAGAAATGAGCTCTAATTATCCTTCTGATTTTCATATCATTTCCAATAAGTCAGCATTGCTATTGCAGTTGATCAACTGGAAAGCAGGGGGAAAAATCTCACATTTTCTGTGCCCTCTGCATCCTTTTAAGCATGCTTTTGAAATATTTTAAAATCATTGTCTTTGGAGCATTTGTTTGTGCAGAGAAAAAAGGAGAGGATCTGGAATGGTTTAGCATACTGTTGTCTGTGATTCATCAAACCACGCGTGCAGACTTACTATCAGAGCAGACAATGCCGTCTAAACCAGCATGGGAGTTAGTGTTTGATTTAATACTGAGCTTTTCTGTGTTTATTGGTCATCTTTAGCCTCATATGAAAAATTTATCCTGCTATATCTAAGGGAGCAACAATATGAATAAACACTGGAAATATCTTTGTAAGAGGCTATTTTTTTTTTTTTAGAACTCAGTATTGTTCTCTGCATGAGACATCACTTGCTCAATAGACCCAAAACCATCATTTGGGGACTCACTCCATGTAAACGACCCTGTGCCATAGAGACATGAGCCTCTAATCATAATTTCAAATACTAAACATACAAATGTACCTTTTTAAATGAAAAAAACAAAAAGGAATTCTATTCACATGGCTCTCTCTATATTCTTGGAAGAAAATGAACTCTTTACTTGGAGAATATTTTAGAGACTAAGGTCAAGGAAAATATTCTGCTCGTGGGCGAGTGCTTTTGTTAGTATAATTGCGTGTTAACAGCAAACAATATAGTAGATGAATTAGATTTATTTATTTAAATAAGAACCCTTTTGGATTTAAAAACAGGTTTCCTACAATAAGGAAATGTACTCCTTAAGTTTATTTAGTCCGTTCATTGCTGATGTTAATTAAACAATGACCTAGGCTTTTCACAGAGTGATTACTCTTAATGAAAAATTAACTATGGTCTTCTAGTAAAGATAGCACACAAAACCAGATGTATTGGGTGGTGTGACCTGACCCAGGATGGCGTGCTGGGTGTGATGGCTCCTGTAGATGGCAGTGGAGCACTTCTACAAACGTGTCCGGGGCTGCGGATGAGCAAAAGGAAGAAAAGCTGCAGCGAGAGCAGAGCGGCCGTGCCCTCCAGCCAGCAATTTAACTAAGTTGCTGTTTCACTTCTCGATTTCATCGTCGCCCTCCAAATGAATCTTTTCTGAGCTCAGCAAAAGTACAAACTGTTCCTTCATACACCCCAAATTGTCCTTTTGGTGAAGTGGGTTTTTATTTTTTATGCTTTCTATTTTTTGAATTTCAGTTATTTTGAGGTGGGGATCTGACTTAAACATTCTCTTCTTGAATTGCCAAAGTAATTAGCCTAACACTCTTTGAGAATGAAAATCTCCTAAACTGAGATGATCATAAACGAAATTTATCATACAAGTCAACACAGCACAACCCAAAATAAAGATCCGTCTGCATAAACAGTTTGGCCAGATTTCCATGATTCTTCACTTCAGCTCTTATTCTGATTGTTTTCCTTTCTTCCTTTTTTCTTAAACCTCTTATTAAAAATTGTCTTCCACTGGGCTCAGAGAATCTGGATGACTGAAATTTGAAAAGCAATCTAGCAGTCACAGATTTAGGTAATTTATAATAAAATGAAGGTATGATGTCAATTATTTTTCTAACGGTTTTGACCTTTGAAGCGACATCAGGGTTATATTCTGTTATAGAGTAATGGTGGTTCTGAAAGAATCTGTGGGATTGTGCCAATCATTTCAGGCTAAATTTTTCTCTCCCGCCTTCCCCAAATTCCCTGTGTTTTCAGCCGTGAGAAGGAACGTTGCATACACAGTGTTAACCTCGCTCATTCCTGACAGGCTTGCTGCATTAACAGAGGTGTGTTCCAGTGAATTGGCATATCTGCTGTAAGTGCACGAAGGGCTTTCCTCATAACTTTTACCATATACCCACAAAATATATATGTATCAAAAAATGGCAAGTTTAGATATGGATAATGCATAGGAACCTGCTGATAAAATTGGTGTAGAGCTTTTTTTATAGGCAGGATCTTACCCCCGTTAGGCAATTAAAACATTTTGTTGAATAAATGAAAGCTAAAATGGAAGATAAAATGAAGTAAAAATGATGAAAAAACCAGGGGAAGAAGGAAACCCGACTAGTTATCTAAAAGCTTAGGAAAGCATCAGAAAGATTTAGGAGAAATGGGAATTCAGACATTAGGAGGCCAAAGTAGGTGGAAAAGGAGGTAACCAATGGTGCTGAGCTTAAGGTGTGAAGTATAGGAACAGGGTTCAAGAGATGATCAAAGAACCTGGAACGATGAAGGGAAGGGCATTTCAATATTCAACAGAGGAGATTAGCAAAGAGCTGATGGCTGGTGCCACACTGAGTGGTAAAATAAAGATTAGGAGATCTGGGAATTATAGAAGACAGGACACAATTACCCAGCTGACAAAAGGAATACGGGGGGGAGAGGGTTCAGAGATGTAGGATGGGGACAGTGTGTAGGCTTATTAATTAGGAAGCTTAGCAGGTCTTCTGTAAATGCTTTCTTCTCAAGACTTTGGATGAAAGTGCATTTGTGTGGAGTAAGAGCCATTAAAAGGGAATAGTACATTCTTTATTCCATGATAAAGAAAAAAAAGAAAGACAAAAACAAATACAAAAACCACCCTCAATTGCTCTGACCTACTAAAGTGGATGCTACCTTCTGTGAGCCAAGGCCTGACTAAATTGGCAAGAGTCTAGAATTGCTGATCAATTAAAAATTGTCAGGACCTCTCCAAACCATGGTGAAAGATTAAAACAGTTGTCTTTATTGGACATTGATGATGAAAACAGGACCCCAGTAGAAAGCAAGAACCGCCCCTGCCAGTAGTATGTACATGACAACTGGCTATAGCCAACTTAATGTTGCCACTTTATAGCGGGAGCATTTTGATGCCAGGACAGTTTGGTATATTTTTTAGACATTCTTTTTAATATTGAAAAATTTAAACTACTAAGCAATGGGATCAATTGGCATTCTAAACCCAATTGACCACCTTATTCAGCATTCACCTGAGGCTCGGAGACGAGGTGAGACTTCAGAATGGAATAAAACCCAGGCATTGGGTGAGACCCAGTATGGGGTCAGAGGTAGGGCAAGGAGGGAGTGATGAGTAGGGTGGGAGAAAGGAATTGGTTGAGGCTCAGGGATGAGATGAGTGTGAGAAACGTTCATTGTATTCTTGGACAGAGATATGCCAAATGGCTGACTCAAAAAGACCAGGTCCTAATGCCATGCTTTGTTTCCAGGATGTGTTAGATTGACATCAGCACCAGAAGTCATGTTGTGCCAGGTCATTTTATACCTGAGTTCAAACTAACTTTTGTTATTGAAAACTTAAGGTTGCATGTCTTAGCATTCTACGTAATCTGAGTTCCCTCCTCCTCTCTCTCTCTCCTTTCTTCTTTCCTCATCCCTCCCTCTCTGTTTCCTTCCTTCCTTTCTTCTTTCCTTCCTTCCTTCCTTCCTTCCTTCCTTCCTTCCTTCCTTCCTTCCTTCCTTCCTTCCTTCCTTCCTTCCTTCCTTCCTTCCTTCCTTCTTCTCTGTCTCTCTCCTTTCATTCTTTCCTCCTTTCTTCTCTTATCACTTCCCTTCTTTTCTCTCGTTTTCTTTCCCTCTTTCTTTTCTTCCTTTTTTTCTTTCTCCCTCTTTCCCTCTTCCTTTCTTCCTTCCATTTAACATTTATTAATTACATACCACGTGCGAGGCACTTTGCTAAGTACCCCAGAAAAATTTACTTCCTTGGAGAAATACCAAGAGGTGGAGAAATGGACAGATTGAATTTCTTAGATGACTCAAAGAATTCCTTTCCAACTCATTTCACACATTTCACACATTTAAGGAAAGTTTATTTCACACATGTAAGAAAAGTCAGTTAAAAAGTAATCATCACTTAGTATCTCCACTAAAGTGTTTTCACTTACAGTAAAACAAAGCTATTTATATTTAGAGTTATAATGACACACAGGAACTAAAGTTATTGTCTTGTGGTCACTCATCTGTGTGTTCCCAAGGTTTTAGTGGAGGTGAGAAAGGCTAAAATAGTAAGAAAGTCACAAACTAAAATAACGAGGAGCCTTTGTGCTTGACCTGGTGGCTTAAGGTAGGATGATAGGCTTTGGGGAGGACAGATTTGCTCGAAAGTTAACAACAACAAAAAAAGTTAATCCCACAGCAGTTCCGAAAGCCTATTTACTATGCAATCTGAAAATCACATAGCTCAGAGAGTACAGTTAATCCTCAGACATTTCATGACTATTACAATATTTACAGATGGATGTCTGATTAGTTCCTACTTTTTAAATTTGGTAGTCTTTCTATTATTTTTACCAAAATTCTGACTGGTTTATTTTTCAAAGAAAGGCTTGGAGTGGGGTACAACATTCCTGCTCTATCCTGTCACCGGACCAGCAAAACTGCCCATATTCCGTGTCTACATAGCAATGCCAGTAACTACCACTCATATTATGGCATGTGAAGCCCTTTTATGTATATTAATTCACTTAATACCTAAAGCAGTTTTGTGAGGTGGATATGATTACAGATAATTTCATAGATTATTTAACTAACCTAAGCTCACATAGGTAAACAGAGGTGCTGGAACTTGACCACAGATCTACCCTAAGTCAGTGAGGTATTATTCTCAAATGGGATTCCTGCCACTTGATAACTTGATTTACACCCACTCCAAGATGAAAGTTACTGTAGCATGTCATGTCAGTCCCTTAAACACATTATAAACACACGATGGATTTATGTGGATGTCCTCTTTGCTCTCATCCCGTTTCTGGGGCCATACTGGAAATCACAACCTATCAGGAGTCTTAGATTTCCTGCTTACTCCCTGGGCCAGTACCTTGATAGTTATTCTCAGTTTCTGCCTCTGAGTTCCACATCGTTTTAATAACTACATTAAAGCTTGGAGACTAGTTTAGACCTGCTATGCCACTATTTTTGTGGTTGTATGTATATATTCATATGATCATCATTATTTTCATGCATGATCCACAAGAATGGAAACTAAATATAAGAGATTAGTACTGTATTGGGAGGCAAGGCAAAATTTGAGGACTAGATGTTGAAATGTTCTGATCTCTTCTCCTAGGGGACGAGTAAGTATTTCTAAGTAATCACTTTTGGTGGTTACACAAAACCATATAAGACTTACTCATTTTAACTTCCTGCCATTAAGAGGATTTCATAAATACCAAGAGGAGACCCAGGCCAAGGAACTATTTCAGCTACTTCCACAGCATGCTAATGAGCTATTTTGCCTGGCAAAAGCTATTAACTATTTTGCCTGGCAAAAGCTCCCTATGGTAAGACATACCCATAAAAATAGCTTTTAAGCAATTTTAATGAAAACTTTTGTCTAGAGACTTTGGTACCCATGGATACCCATATCTAGAAAGGATCAGTTTATTTCTAAATATAATAATGAGTGAATATTAAAATTAATTTCTCCATAATGTGACATATTTTTATATCTGCAGGTAAGTTAGAAAGTAAATTTTGCTGTGTGGCTCCAATTTTTTGCTCATTTGTTAAGTGTCTATCAACACTTACTAGGTGTAGGGTTCTGGGCTATGCCCTGGAGATATGAAGACGAACCAAACCATCTCTTCCTTCTAGGAGTTCATAGTCTAATTGGGAGGAGGCAGGTTATTAGGGAATACACAAATATGTGCTCTTACTAGTATATGAACTAAAACAGGCTTTGATGGTGTGCTTGGTAATAACCTTCATACTGGAGAACAACTCTCCATGGATCTCTCAACATGTCTTCTTCAAAGAGGCACTGGCAGCCTTTTGCTCTAAATGGTCTTTTGAAGGATGTTTTTATAGAGAACAGCCTTGGAAGATAGGGATAGTATTTTTCCATGGAGCAGAAGCAGTTATGTTTATGTACCATTATAATGTGTGCTTCTGAGGTAAATGTTGGGGTAGGTAATCAGATTCCTAAGCCACGGATTCTTCAGCTATGTGATGCAAACCCACTACATACTCAACATTCACCTGGACTGTTCCATATCATCTCCATGCAACTTGGGGATGGGAGGCAGAGGGGGACTGACAGTGACGAAAAGCTCATGCTGCTTGATGTGCTGTGAATTATGAAATCCTTTGTTTCTAACCCAGGAGTCGTGTGTCTTCTGCCAGAGTCTACAAAATTGTGGCTGGCTAACTTGTGAACTTGGAAGTAGGAAAAAATCTCAGATATTTCACAGTTCTTGACAGTTCAATCCCTGGAATTTGAAATGTGTTTGAACACTATAATTTTTCCAAAGAAAACCTGTTGGAGAAATGTATCTTCCAACCTTCCATTTATCCCTCATTTTTGTTGTTGAATGACTATATCTTTATCTTTGCCCATATACAGAAGACACAAGAATAGAAGTTGGAAGATAATAGAAAGTAAATGAATAAATGCAAGGTTGGAAAATATAGTTCTCCAGAAGATTCTCTTTTGAAAAATTATGGTATTTAAATGCATTATAAATCAGAGATTGATGTCTCAAGAACTAAAAAAGCTAAACTTATCTAAATGGCCTCTGTTCTCTTTTCCTGAAGAGTTGGGCTATAAAACAAACATTTGGAGAGGGAAATTAAAATCACATTATAGTGAAATAACTGCAATGTTCTCATTTGTTAACATTACCATTTATTTGTAATTTAGTCTACAGGACCATGAGAAATATCTGCTTTTATTCTACTCAGAGGTGAATGATGAAAAATCAAATAAATAAAATGTGAGTTTGTTAAAACAAAGGAGCAAACAAAGTAACAAAACATTGCTTTCACCTTGTTATCAATGCATAATTCAGGAAAATGAATTGATTTTTTTTAAAAAAAGTAAGAGTACAGCACCATATTGTAGAATCAGTGGTCAGCGGCTCTCTGAGCTTTTGTTCTTAATTTGCAGCTTATCAACAATACTGGTCTTTGTTTCTTTTTTTTGAGCTAAGATCAAAGTATGAGCAGAGTTTCAGATATTCGTATAGAACATAGGGGAAGATATGGAGGATATTGCATTTTAATAAAAATTAGAGTCTCTGTAAGTATTTGGGGTAAAAAATGTGGCTCAAGCCATTGCTCAGAAAAGTTAGGCTGACCAGGACAAGCAGACAAAATCAGTCATGACATTTATTTGATTTAGCAATCAAAGCAATATAATGCATAAAACTTAGGAAACTAAACAACTCCAGATGAGCAAGGAGGAGGTAATGGTGGAAGTACCAACATTAATTGCTAAAGGTTGCATGTCCTATGGAGAGAAACAGAGATGCCAGGATCCCAGTCGCTGCATTTTCAACCAGCACTGTTGATACTGTGGTCTTCTGAGGAGGCTCTATAATCAGTTTAGCTGGGGACTTGGTTCCACCATTTCTCTAGTTTCCTCTGATGGGGATCTTGTTTCCAAACACAGTGAACTGGAACAGATGAAATGGGAGCCTCAAGGACTGCCTTTGCTAATTTAGCCCAAGACCCTCAGCCAGGAACAAGCCAAAGGACTCAGTTGGCTCCTTTCTGCAGGGTTAAACCTTCATCATGACTAGAGTTTGATTATCCTTTGGGTGACCCTAAAGATGACTCCAAGGGAAAGAAAGTTCTCATTGCAGCCTACAGTAAAGCAGCCTTAAGTTACCTGTTCTGAGCTTCTTTTCTTCTGTTTTCCCTTGATCTCCACGGACTTGGGGAACAGAAAGCTAGGATAGTTTTCCTTCTAGAGAATCTGTACAATTGGCTCTTATCCCACCAGCTCTAAGGGGAAAGGCAAAACAGAAAGCCAACCAAAAGGAAGGAGCAAGAATCCAAGATAGAGAAAGATGAAGCCACAGAAAGAAAGAAAGAGAGAGAGAGAGAGATGGAGGAAGGGGAGAGAAAGAGATTGAGATCTGCTCATTTCACTGAAAACTCCATTTCCCAGAATTATGACCTAACTGGCTGTCCTTGACTTCTACTAGACAATCTTCTTTTCAGGGTGTATCATATCTGAATCTTGAGCTCCTTTCACAAGAAATTACTTAACCCAATGATTTACTTGAGAGGTTGCTGTCCCCCTTAAAGGAGGAAGTAATCACAATCTGAGATATCTTGTATATGCCTTTGAGAAACTCCTGCACCAGTCTTCACCATTGATTCTATATCTCTTTAGGCCAAAGAAGTGAGACGTTCACATTCCCAAGACAATTCATAAATGTCTTTTGCTTATTTTCTCCAGAAGCCTCTGAAAGTTTATCAGGATATTATTTTAATTAAATATAAACTGGGACAAGATGGCACCTTTATTATTATAACTAGGCAAACTCCCCAGCTCTTCATGCCCCATTACTAAATTAATCCTTTTTCTCATGGAGAAATCACCTTCAAATGAATCTCTTCTTCTTGTTCCCCTAAATAAATTAGTGACTCGGGGTATGTAGAAAGTAATTTCCTCTTCCATTTTATTTTCTTGTTCCTCTCAGTATCAACCAAAGTGGCTTCTCCTTGCAGCCTGGTTGGAATCTAATTCTCACCTCTGGCAGCTTCTGCCTGGGGCATTCATAGGAACATCTGTAGTTCCTTTTTAATCACCCAGAGTGGACTATTTTTACTCTAACTCTTTCATATGCTTCACTTTTCCAAAGTTCCACTGGAGCAACAGGATTCATAGGAGTCCATCAATGCAAGGTCCATACCTGCAACATTTGGAAAATTCAAGTACATTTTCCAGAAACAGGTGATCATACAATAGTTTATGATATAAGTAAGTAGCAATTCCCATCAACCATACCACTTCCCAAGCAAAGTTAATTTTTCCAGGATCCATTAAACATTGCATTCTAGACTGTGGTTCTCAACCCTGGCCACACATTAGAGTTACTCAGGAGCTTTTAGGAAGTTTTGCCTCCCATGCCTCACCCTCAACCAACCAAATAGCTGGGAGTGGGACCCAGGTGTTGATAATTGTTTAGAAGTAGGAAAAATCACTGATGGAAAAAAAGAAATCTAAATCTGTTTACAGCTGTAAATTATAACATGGATTAAATTATCTAGGGGAAGGAGGTAGACTGAAAAAGGAAAGGGAGAAACAGATACAGAAGTCATAATTTCAACTCTTCCAAGGTCCCATAAATCTATGTCAGTTATCCAGAATCCACCACCTTAATTTAGGAATTAGAACTTATTTGGGAAAAAATTCCTATAAAGAGGTTCATTGTGCATTAAGCTTAGGTATTCCAGAAGGGAAAACAAACCTTAAAGATCCCTAGTTGCTAGGGAATCCAGTGCAGTTCAGGCCAGGTCTATCTGAGCAGTCATGTCCCAGTGTCTTTCCTCTTGCCATAATCTATTTCGGAGAAGGAGAAAAGAAAAGATAAAATCTAATGGGGTGGGATTCAGTAATAAATGAAATGTGTTAATGAGAGATATTTGTCAGGGGGACAAAATATTAAAATCTTTCCTTTCTTAAAAGTTGGCATTGAAAATTAAGATGATTTCCATGCTTAATGAAGCATCTTATCCTACATATCAAAATGAATATACACAAACATACCAATATATTCACCCTGGAACCTCATGCTTTCCCCAAAAGTAGTGACAATATTATCAATTCTTTTATGCTGGTTCAGAAACAGGACATTGCGCTCTTTCTTACTGACAGTGGGGTACACTAGTGGGGGTCATTTCCCTGATGTTCTGGGAGAAGAAAAGTGTAAGGCCACCCTCAGAATGTCTCAGGTCCTCTGTGTCAGGGCCATGTCCTTCACAGTTTACACATGAATCTCAAGTGTCTTACTATGATTCTATCAACATAATCCTTTTCTAAGTTGGAAACTTCTTATGCTTGCAGGAAAGATGAAGCAAAATAATCATTTCTCACCCATTACTTTAAGGGAAATGGCCCAGCAGCTGCAAAATTCATTTCTGCACAACTGCAGGCCCATAATACCCTTGATTGGTTTGGTAGATTTATCTGCTGACAGGCCATAATTGAGAAAAACGTTGGCTAATTGATCTGTGACCAGCTTGTAAGGCACTATATGGCAATGAAGAATATGTGGTATGCAGATCAGCTTTTAATTATTTTTATTTAGGTCCCCATCAGATGAAATGTGTGACTAGGCAGTATTATCATTGATCTGTGGCATGGAAAGAAATAGCTCACATTTTATACTGCAGATTTAGAAACGGTTTAAAATATTCATCCTAGATGTTTAGAATGGATTTTTGCCCAGTAAAGGTTTGACAACGCAAATTATACTAACAACTTAAATTTGTGAAAAGCTTTGCAATATACAAACCATTTTCTCATGTGTTATCCCATTTGACCCTGACAACAAATCTGAGAGGTAGGTTGGGCAGGTGTTACTATCACCCTTTTGCAAGCAAAGAGATTATTTTTGCCCTCAGTAATGTGCCCTATTTTAGTCTGCAGAGTATGAAGAGCAAAGGAAATTTTGAAATTTTTTCAGTGGATTCCAGCTGGTCAAGCATATTTAAGGCATTAATCACCACCACAAACAACATCATACTTATCAACATTGTTTCTTACCATTAAATGAACTGAAATAGAACTTGCTATTATAATATGAACTATTATTACAAGGATTTGAGTGTGCTAAAAGACCTTATCTCTTCCAATTTGATTACTATGTACAGGAAAGGCTCAAGATAATAACCCATTAGCCAGAGATATTAAAGTTTTTCCCACTGTAATTACAAAACCCATGGGAAAAAAAAATATTGCTATTGACAGAGACCAGCACAAAATTAGTGTGGACCCTTAACATTCAGGGAAACAGAGGTCGAATATAGAATATGAACATTGAACTACATGTGTATTTTACAATCACACAAGAATTACTGAGCATTTCCACGTGCACAGAGCATGTGGAGTGCTGTGGGAGTTTAAGACGGGTTCCTCATTTACAGAGTTTGTGATCTTAGGTGTTTACATTTACCATTAAATAATCTATGCAGATCCAATTCCTTAATGGGAAGCGAAGAGTTGGAAGCATATGGAGCAATAACTGCTCTGGTGATATTAAAGACAATAACAAGCAGAAATAAAGACAGTTCTTACCTGTCCCGTTTTCCTAGGCTAATTTGTTAGAGTATCATAGCCTGAACAAAAGCTGTGTCAATAGGAATCTTCACTAAGAAAGCAATATTTTCATCCTTTTTACTGTCAATCTGCAAGCCAGAGTGACAACTGTTATCGTTCAATGAAAGGTCAGAAAGAAAAGCATGCAGCTGGATTTGTTTAGGGCTTACCTTATCTTTCTTTGACAAATGAAACAATTGACCTAAGTCGCATAACCTGAGGCTCTTCATGTCTTACTAAACTGCATTCATAGGGTTGAAGATGATTATAATGATTTATTTTCTTCATGCCCTTCCCACTGAAGTGACTGCAGAGTTTTCAAAGACAAGCACAATTTCCAAAAGAGGATGTTTCCTTTTTATTATAAAATTTGTTGTTTGCTTTTTGTGGAAATTGAAAAAGATTGAGAATAGAGGTGGTTCAGAAATAAGAATTACTGCTTTTGAAGGGAAAAGAGACAAAAGAATCCATGGTAGGGAATGGAGTTTTGACAAGACTGTGATGTCCAGGTAGCCCAGAGAGTCAGGGGTAGCTAGAAGGGTAAAGTTTGGGTTCCCCTGGGAATAATGAAAAGGTTAGTGATCTCAGGGAGGACAAAGAGATAGTGTCAATAGAGTAGTAAAATGCTTTCTTCCATACCAACAGACATTGATGAGTAGCTCTTACTTAAAAAGGCAAGATTTTGTTCTGAATCCCAGCATCCCTGGTCCCAGCACTTCTGCTCCACGCACTTGCTTACCATTAGGTGCACCTGAGGTCCCAGCTCTCCTTTCCCGCTGCCCCATGGCGCTTCTGTATTTCTTTAGGGTGTTTACACATACTTCCTGCTCTTTTGCTTCTATCCCCATTTGTCCTGAATGAGGCTTGGGGGCAATATGATTTTAAGCAGGAACAAGATGGACAGCTAGAGCACAACAGTGTTCTGGTGGTTGGATGCATTAGGGTGGAGATGGGGAGACCCTGCCTTTTCAGAAACAGGGAGAAAAT
The DNA here is from genome assembly GCF_027409185.1 of Cynocephalus volans. Lineage (NCBI taxonomy): Eukaryota > Metazoa > Chordata > Mammalia > Dermoptera > Cynocephalidae > Cynocephalus > Cynocephalus volans. The sequence continues at coordinate 61,533,977 of NC_084471.1, read as the reverse complement.
GAAAAGCTGCAGGTGAAATGATGTTTCTGCTGTTGGCGCCATTTTGAGAAAACCCCCTCCATTTTGTAAAAACTCAGGTGGGAAAAACCTGGGTGGGAAAATGTGGGAGGGGCTGGGAGGAGCCATGCTAACCACAAAATTAGCTTATGTACTGTTGGCTTGCTTGCATTGGCTAATAACTCCTAGCGTGGTGACCGGGCAACCGAGTTGCCGTGCTTGCAGCCTTAAAAACCGAAAGTAAAAACGGCTCCGGGCCACACTCTGACTTGGCTAGTGCGGTCCCAGCTGCTGGCAATAAAGTTTTATTTTTTTCCATATCTGTCTCCGAGGGTGATTTCTCCCAATGCCTTTAACACAGGGACAACAGAGGATCGTTCCTAGCTCACCCACCTGATAGGAATTATCTGGTAGAGCTGATGGAGCTATCAGCACAGACTGGAACGTCAGTGTTCAAAATCGGTAGAAAGGCTAAGCCTCCCAGTAATGGTCAAATAGCTTATATCAGACTAACTCTCCTGCTGACAACCATTACATACAATGGAGAGAGAACAAAAGGTAGCAAGAACTGGAGGGGATTCAACCATTGAAAGAAGACTGTACTGTGTAAAATCTACATATGCAGGTACTTCAAAAAGTTCATGGAAAGATTCATATTATCTTTTAATTCTATTTTCCGCGAACTTTTTGAAGTACCCTCTTACATAAAGCTCCTTTCCTAAAGGCACTTCTTCCTGTCTTCATGAGGCTAATGAGAAAGTCACAGTCTTATTGATCTGAGGAATTAGAGGCCAAAGTTTGGGATGCTGTGGTGTGGTCCACACCATGGCAGGATCCTAAAGGAATCAGCTTGGGCTGCCCTCTCTGAGTTGGCAAGGCCGCCGGAGGGAAAGCTGTTGGCAAGGCCACAGCTACGAGCGCTTGCTACAACCATAAGGGCTACTGCCTCAGCTTCATGGTACTGCTTTTTCTTTCTCTTTCGATATTTTGGTTAGTGTGGCAGTTCCCTGAATTCTCAAAAGATTATAAAAATAACACAAATGATTTTGCGGTCATTGAACTAAACATTCCCACAGAGGATCCGAGTAAATTGGACAATTTAAAATTATCCCCTTATGATAAATTGACCACACCAACATATGTTCCAAAAGCACCGCTCATGGCTAAATATGAGCTGCAGCCTAAACACGTGAAGTTATTTCAAAAAGGAAATTTCCATCCTCTCCCGACCATCTGGGTAAGTGGATATATGGGATACAAAATGGGGAAAGGAAAAATTTGGTATCCCCCTAGGGGATGTCCAAAATATGATGTAAGTTGGCAAACATCATTTACTGGAGATTATATTAGTGGCAAGAGAATGGTTGGTATTAATGGGAAATTATATGATTGGGATAAATTAAGTATACGGGAATGAAACCATAGAATTCCCTTTACTTGGTGGTGTCCAGTTTTAAATAAATCATTAAGAATCAGGTGTTGGGATAAAAATATATGCTGTAAAATTATTAAACCTGCAAAATTAGATCTTAGAAAAATAAGAGAGTGCAACTGATTTTGTGAGGGATGGTGCTGTGCACAATGACACTTTGACATTTAGATCAAGATTACAGGGCCACAGCCAATGCATATCCTTAAAATGTGTATGATAATGCTGCTCAAATATCCACTGTTCTTTTTCCATATGAACAGTAGGTTCATTTATATTTAAGACAAAATAGCTGCCACCCTGTTAATAGGGTGGATATTAACCACAGCTTGCTAACAGAAAAAGGTCACAAGATAACTTCAAGACAATGAAGGGATGGTTTTGATCTGATAACCTGATTCCAGGAAAAAGAAGCATGAGTTGATCACCTAAGACATGCTGACAAAAGGGAAGGACTGGCTGACCTCTAAAAAAGTTTCCCCCCTGCTTTTTGGACTATTGATTTAAGTTTGCTGATACAATAAAAATAGTACTCAAAACCCCCCTGCAGAGAAAAATCTAAATAAAAGGCATTGTCTCATGCTCTACTGGGCTCCAGCTGCAACACGCTGACAGCCCGCAGAGAGAGAACGTGCATATTGATGCATTGAGGTCTCTGTCTGTGTTTGTTATTTTTGCCGACCCTCTCTTTCCCTTTTCAGGTACCCACCCCTCACTGAAGCTGGACTTCAGCAATGCTGGGAGTGGCTGAAAATTGAAGCAGAATATTTTTGAAAGGAAAGAACCACACAATCTTGAAAACTTATTCTGTTTGATTCCAGAACTTTCTATAAAGCCAAAAACAATTAAGACAGGTAATATCAGCATAAAGGGAGAACAAGAAAGAAATGGAACAGAATAGAGAGTCTAGAAATAGAGCCACATATATGAAGTCAATTGATTTTTTACCAAGAACCAAAGTAATTTAATAGGGAGAATATAGTTTTTTCAATAAATGTGCTGGAACAACTGGATAAACATATGAAAAAAATGAACATTGTTCTCTACTTCTTATTGCAGACAAAAATAAATTTGAGATCTGCAGATTGAGATATAAATTTTAAAACTATAAAGTTTATAGGAAAAAACATGTGAGAATATCTTTGTAACTTCAGGAAAAGGCAAAAATAGATTATTTACTGATATGGATTCATGGATTTTTATTTTACTTAATAATTCAGAATTCATTAAGCCAATATTCAATTTGATGCTCAATTATCAGATTTGGCCAGAGTGAGTTCCTCAAACTGGATCCTATGTCCTGTTGACATGCCACCATTATTCTTTAAATACTTGTTTACTATCTGACAAAGAAAGATGTTCCAGACTTGTTTTGTCCTTTCCTTCCTCAAGCTTTAGAATCAGCTATTCTTCCAAAGAGTTCTGTTTCCTGTAAGTGAGGGAAATGGTATGGAGACAAGATCTGGGGCTTTACTTTGCCCAGATAAATAGATGTTGTATTTGATTGCATGGTTGGTGGGATAAGGGATATCAAACTCCATGGGAAGATGGTCACCATTCTCACAGAGTGTCATCTCCAAGTTCATTCAGAATGTGATTCTCTCTCTTGAAGGAGCTCATAGTTCCATTAGAGAGATGAAACAAAGATGTCTGAAACAAGAGAGAATGTAAAAGTAATATATTTTTGTGCTTGATGTACAGCCTCTAGTTGCCCTGGGATTCTAATGAAGGAGTTGTGGTGTTTGAAGTGGTCAAGGAACGGTAACTTTGAGAATGGAAGGAATGGTGTGGTCTAAGGTTGGAGGGAAGGCAGTGCCCTATGGAGACGTTAGCTTGGTAGATGAATGATGCAGAAGGTCAGACAAGGTGATGGGAATAATTTTAACAGAAAGATGTGAGAATCTCCTGGAAGCAACACTCAGATAGAAGGCTGATCACTGAGAAGACTGGATGGCTGCCCATCCATTTTCAGCAAAATGGGTTGTTTAGCTAGAGTTTGAGGCACATTGAGAAGAGAATGGAGGAAATCTCTACTTGATATCCTTCCTAAGATGACTCCATGGCTTCTGGGTCAAGAACTGAAGGCCTAGACTAGGGAATTCACTTTCTTGAGGTCAATAACAGGTCCCCAAATTCTCATTTTATAGTCTGATAACATGGCACTCCAAATGAAGTTGGAAATAATTAAAATAGCAATAATTAGAAACTCACTTCACTTTCAGGTCAAGGTTTGATAATTTTCCTTCACTTTTTTCATGAACTTAGGGACTCTTTTCTTGCCTGTCCTAAGGAGAAAAACCACAGACACCACTAAATATTTTAGAGGCTTGAAGCTGAAACTAGGAGACTCAGCCTTGATGAACTAGAATTGCAGAAGACAAGGAAATATGGAAGGTTCTCCCATAGCACCAGTTTTAAGAAGCACTAAAAGATAGGCTTTATAGATTCTAGTGATAATGATGTCACCATTGACATGCAAACCAAGAATTAACTCATAAGACCACACAAGAATGATCAGTTGTTGAACATTGCATGAATTAGGCATTATGCTGAATGGTTTACATGTAGTTTTTATTTAATCATCATAGCAACCCTACAAAGTAGATGTTGCTATATGAGTGTTACAAATGTAGAAATCAAGGTTCTTGAGGTTGTCTTAGGTTGGGTTTCCCAGGGAATAGATTCTGTGGGTTGTGTGTAGAAGATTTGAGGAGTGCTGAACAGCACCTGAAAAGGAGTGAGGGAAGCATGCCTGGGCAGCAGAAAAAGTTGAATTGTGATGATGTGACAGGCCTCAGCAAGTGCCCCATGGAGCTCTGGTGCTGAGATTGCCTTTCAGAGTTGTGTCATATCAATGCAAGGGAGCCGGCCCTTTGAAACCTTCCAATGACCAGTTACTGGATACTAGTTGACCCCAAGGAGAGGGGCCTCCATTTGGCTGAGGGCAATTCCTAGATCTGTCATCAGCAAACTTCCTCAGAAGCTAGGAGAATGACAGCCTCAGTCTTGAAGGGGGAATCCAGGTGGCATATCATGTAGTCCACGACTGTTTCTGGGATCCATTTGTTTCATATAGTAAGATCTCACCATCTGGGAACAACTGATCCAAAATTCTGACTGGTCTTGTTTCCTTCTAAAACTTAAAAGGGGAAATTTTGTCGGACCAACTCAGCCCCTTGATACAGCAGCTGTTGAAAGTCGCTCTAATACTTCTCTTCTGTTTTCAGATTCCCCTTACCCTAGTTAACACCTCTGCTATTTTATGTGGCTTACCTGGCAGGGTGACCCAGATCCTCATTCCTGGTCTTTTTAAGAGCCATGGCTGTTATACTTTGCCATTTTCCCAGTGGATTACCTGGGTGCCAATCATATTCTTCTTGCCTTCACTGTATAAAAGCAGTCCTATTGCTTCCTTATGATCAGGGTTGATTACTTTCGCTAATTTTTTAAAAATTTTATTTTATTTCGTCAATATACAATATGGTTGATTATTGTGGCCCATTACTGAAACCTCCCTCTGTCCTCCCTCTCCCCCACCCAACAACCTCCTTTCTGTTCGCTTGTCGTATCAACTTCAAGGAATTTCAATTGTTATGTCTTCTTCCCTACCCCGCCCCAGCTTAATGTGTATTTATTTATTTATTTATTTTTAGCTCCCACAAATAAATTAGAACATGTGATATTTCTCTTTCTGTGCCTGACTTGTTTCACTTAATATAATTCTCTCTAGGTACATCCATGTTGTTGCAAATGGCAGTATTTCATTCTTTTTTATAGTAGAGTAGTATTCCATTGTATAGATATACCACGTTTTCCATATCCACTCATCTGATGATGGACATTTGGGCTGGTTCCAGCTCTTGGCTATTGTAAAGAGTGCTGCAATGAACATTGGGGAACAGGTATACCTTTGACTTGATGACTTCCATTCCTCTGGGTATATTCCCAGCAGTGGGATAGATGGGTCATATGGTAGATCTATCTGCAATTGTTTGAGGAACCTCCATACCATTTTCCAAAGAGGCTGCACCATTTTGCAGTCCCACCAACAATGGATGAGAGTTCCTTTTTCTCCGCAACCTTGCCAGCATTTATCATTCACAGTCTTTTGGATATTAGCCAACTTAACTGGGGTGAGATGGTATCTCAGTGTGGTTTTGATTTGCATTTCCTGAATGCTGAGTGATGTTGAGCATTTTTTCATGTGTCTGTTGGCCATTCATATATCTTCCTTTGAGAAATGCCTATTTAGCTCTTTTGCCCATTTTTTAATTGGGTTACTTGTTTTTTTTTTGTAAAGTTGTTTGAGTTCCTTGTTTATTCTGGATATTAATTCTCTGTCAGATGTATATTTTGCAAATATTTTCTCCCAATCTGTTGATTGTCTTTTAACTCTGTTAATTGTTTCTTTTGCTGTGCAGAAGCTTTTTAGTTTGATATAATCCCATTTGTTTATTTTTCTTTTGGTTGCTTGTGCTTTGGGGGTCGTATTCATGAAGTCTGTGCCCAGTCCTACTTCCTGAAGTGTTTCTCCTATGTTTTCTTTAAGAAGTATTATTGTTTCAGGGTGTATATTTAATTCTTTAATCCATTTTGAGTTGATTTTAGTATATGGTGAGAGGTATGGGTCTAGTTTCATTCTCCTGCTTATGGATATCCAGTTATACTAGCACCATTTTCTGAAGAGGCAGTCTCTTCCCCAGTGTATAGGCTTGGTGCTTTTGTCAATGATCAGATGGCTGTAGGTGTCTGGGTTGATTTCTGGATTCTCTATTCTACTCCATTGATCAGTGTGTCTGTTTTTATGCCAGTACCATGCTGTTTTGGTTATTATAGCTTCGTAGTATAGTATAAAGTCAGGTAGTGTTATGCCTCCAGCTTTATTTTATTTTTTTTGCTCAGAATTGCTTTGGCTATACGGGGTTTTTTGTTATTCTATATAAATATCTGGATAGTTTTTAGTTAGCCGTGCTAATGGTTTGTCAATTTTATTTATCTTTTATGAAAACCAACTTTTTGATTCATTGATCTTGTAAATCTTTTTTTGGTTTCAATTTCATTAAGTTCTGCTCTGATCTTAATGATTTCTTTCCATCAGCTAACTTAGGTTTTGGATTGTTCTTGTTTTTATAATTCTTTAATGTGAAGTATTAGGTTGTTCACTTGCCATCTTTCCATTCTTCTGAAGTAAGCATTTAATACTATAGATTTTGCCCTTAGTACTGCTTTTGCAGTATCCCACAGGTTTTGGTATGATGTATCATTGTTTTCATTAGTTTCAATAAATTTTTTGATTTCCTGCTTGATTTCTTCTTGGACCCATATGTCATTAAGTAGAATGCTGTTTAATTTCCATGTGTTTGTATAGTTTCCAGAATTTCATTTGTTATTGATATCTAATTTTAATCCATTGTGGTCTGAAAAAATACATGGGATAATTCCAATTTTTTTGAATTTGTTGAGACTTGATTTGTGACCTAACATGTGATCTATCTGGAGAATGATCCATGTGCTGATGAGAAGAATGAATATTCTGAGGTTGTTGGATGGAATGTTCTGTAGATATCTGCCAAGTCCAATTGGTATACAGTTTTTTAGATCTTGTGTTTCTCTGATGATTATTTGCCTAGATGATCTGTCCAATGTTGATAGTGGGGTGTTCAGGTCTCCTGCTATTATGGTATTAGTGTCTATTTCCTTCTTTAGGTCTAATAGAGTTTGCTTTATAAATCTGGCTGCTCTGACATTGGGCGCATATATATTCATGATTGTTATGTCTTCTTGATGGATGAATACCTTTATCATTATGTAGTGGCCCTCATTATCTCTTTTTATGGTTTTTAGTTTAAAGTCTATTTTATCAGATATAAGAATAGCTACTACAGCTTATTTTTCATTTCTGTTGCATGGTAAATCTTTCTCCATTCTTTCACTCTTAGTCTATGTGAGTCTTTATAGGTGAGGTGGGTCTCTTGAAGGCAGCATATAGTTGGGTCCTCTTTTTTAATCCAGTCAGCCAGTCTGTGTCTTTTGACTGGGGAATTTAATCCTTTTACATTAAGAGTTGTTATTGAAAAGTGGTGATTTACTCCTAGCATTTTATTGATTTTTGTTTGGATGTCTTAAGTGTCTTTTGTTCCTTTCTTTCTGATTTATTATTTGTCTTCTGTATTTGTTGGTTCCTTGGGTTGTAGATAAACTTTTTTTTTTCTCTTCATTGTTGGCATATTTATTTTACTACTGGGTTTTGATTTTTCTTGGGTTTTTATGGCAGTGGTAGTTATTTTTCAGGAACCAAACCCAGTACTCCCTTGAGGATTTCTTGTAAGGGTGGTCATGTGGTAGTGAACTCCCGCAGTTTTTGTTTGTCTGAGAAATATACTATTTGCCCTTCTTTTTGGAAGGATAGGCTTGAGGGGTAGAGTATTCTTGGCTGGCAATCTCTGTGTTTTAGAATTTTTAATACATCATCCTATTCCTTTCTGGCTTTTAGGGTTTGTGATGAAAATTCTGATGTTCGTCTGACTGGGGCTCCCTTATAGGTGATTTGACACTTCTCTCTTGCAGCTTTTAAGATTCTCTCTTTGTCTTTGAGTTTTGCCAATTTGACTATAACATGTCTCAGAGAAGACCTTTTTGAGTTGAATACTGTTGGGGATCTTTGAGCTTCCCAAATCTGAAGATCTGTGTCTTTTCCTATACCTGGGAAGTTTTCTGCCACTATTTTGTTGAATATGTTTTCAATGTAATCTCCTTTTCCTTCTGCTTCTGGAATACCCATGACTCAGATATTTGAGTGCTTAAGGTTGTTTGATATCGTTCTTAGATTTTCTTCAATGTTTTTAATTCTTTTTTCTTTCTTTGCTGGTGTTATTTCACACAGTCCATCTTCAAGGTCAGAAGTTCTCTCTTCTGCTTCTGCAAGCCTGCTGGTTAAACACTCTGTTGTGTTTTTTATTTCATTGAATGAATTCTTCAGCTTGCAAGGTCTGCTACAGTCTTTTTTAGGGCATTGATTTCCTTGTACATTTCTCCTTTCAGGTCCTATATACTTTTCCTTTTTTCATCGTGTTGTCTAGCTGAGTTTTCTTGTATCTCATTTAGTTTCCTTAGAATTATCACTCAAAATTCCTTGTCAGACATTTCAAGGGCTTCTTGTTCTATAGGATCTAGCACTTGAGAGTTATTACCCTTTGGTGGTGTACTTTCTTGATTTTTTCATATTTCTGGTATTTTTCCTTTGATGTTCAGTCATTGTGGCAGGGGATTTCACGGTCCACTGGCTCGACACTTTTGTCTGGCTAGGATGATATTGGGGCTGCCCATTTGGCATGGCTGCCTCAGTGTCTGCTCTGTCGCCCACTGGCACCTTGGGTGCATGGTTGTCTTGGTTTTTGGTCTCTCCGGGGAGGCGCCTCTCTGTTCAGTGCTCTCTCGGCTGGGCTGGAGATGAAGTCAGGTGGCAGCGGTGATGCCTACCTGCTAAGTTGTGCTCTGGCACCTTAGGGTGCGTGGTCTCTGCGGGTCCTGGGCCCATCTGACCGGGTGCCTCTCTGATCAGCATGCACTTGGCTGGGCTGAGGATGGCATCAGGCAGTAGTGGTGAGGCCTACCTGCTGGGTCACACGCTTGCACTGTAGGGCACATGGTCTCCGGGGATCCCTGGCCCCTCCGGCTGGGCACCTCTCTTGGGATTATTTTATTTTGATCACTCTACTTTTCCTAATTTAATGACCCTTTTTTCTTCTCTACTGGTCTTTTGCAACAAAGGACTTAAAGCAACTGTATGGCAGCTGTAACTTAAATAGGACTCTAACCATTTCCCCTGATAGAAGCATCTTCCTCTGGGAACCAGAACCTCTAGATGCACAGATCCTTAAGATTCATGGCACGCTGTCTGGAAGTATAGAAGGGAATTTTACCCACTCAGTGAGGGCAGCGGAAGTTGTGATAGGAAGGAGGATAATGGGATGGCTAGCTGAGTCACAGCAACAGCAATAGTAAGTCTTCAGGAGAAATCCAGAGTGGATGCAGCAGGAGCAGGAGCAAACCCAGGGACCATTTTACTTAGGCTATTAGAAGGTAGGCAGCAGGTGAAGGTTAGGGGCTTCAGAGAGAACATGTGGTTGGAGTAGGAATTTGAGTTTCCCTGCCTTGGAAAGAGATGGAACCCCGGCATTTCCCTCCAGTCAGAGGCAAAGCCTATTTCTGCTAGCATTATTATTGCTCTTAGTTATACCCCTTGATTGTTTGCCTCTGTTTTTTCATGGCTTTAGAAACATGGGTTACTCAAGGTTTATTATTTAAGTACAGCCTTGACGGTGTTGGTGGGGGAGGGTAGGGGTTTGGCTTTGCATCTCGGGTGTGGATTCAGAGAAACTGGGTCCATCTGACTTGTACCTCAGTGTCCAGAGTTTGAAAATCACACAGAAATCAATCAGATGCTATTTGGTATGTTGAAAGGTCTGATTCTAACACAAATATTTTCAGAAGGAACATGGGAAATGTCAAAAATTGTCAGCTCAGTGAATATCTTTTGGTGATAATGCTTTCCAGCAGTAAACTTCCACCAGTTCTCTCTCTTATTGTCAGTTGAACAAACCACTTGCATGCTTTGTTGGTTTCTAATGAATGAGTTGGCTTTGCTCTTTTAAAACAGTAATATATAATAGAGAGTATCTATTGAGTCAATAAACCTTTAATCAGAATTGTCTTAATGACAAACAGCAGTGCATCACATGAAATAAGGTTAAAAGTTCTTAAATTAAATCATATTTCTGGTTTTGAATTTTTCCACAGACAAATAATAATAATAAAAGGGATCATGTCATATTTGTTGAGCCCGAGGAAGTACAAAGATATTTGTTTCACACTTCCTTCTCTTTACAACTTGAAAGTAAAACAGCCTAAAAATCCTTTTGTTTCCCCTTTAAAAAAGGCATTTAATTGTGCAAATTTTAGTACTGGAAATGGTGAGGTCAAAACACAACTCTTTTTAAATCATTAAACTAACTTCTGACTATTTATATGGCCTCTTTGATGATTATTTTAATATTTTTGTAATAGGCACTCTGGTATCTGGTCTAAGATAGAGTTTTATTTAGAACATGAATAGTTTTCAATTTTCTCAACTATTTCATGTTTGTTAAGTGAAGTATCCTGACTTTTCCAGACTGTCTTCATCCCATGGGGACATGTAGAATTTTAAAAGCTTGTTGGATCTAATGGTATTCTACTGTCATATGCCACCTAGAGATTTTGTGTTTTGCACGGTGCTTAGCTCAAGCATTAGTATCAAAGCTTGTTGTCATTTCCCCTTATTGGCACCCTGCTCAGTCACTTTCAGACAGTTCTGAAAGTGTTCTTCTAATAATCTATAACCTTTCTAAACCTGCTGAATGATACATTTCCTTAAAATGGGGAAAGTTGACCAGCTCTGAATAGAGGTCTCATGACTGCTTCCTCCTCTTTAATTCTCCCCTAGTTCATAAAATTTCTTTGAATCTCGAAATGACCTGCTGATGAGTTTCCTCTCTGATCTCTCTAATTCTTTATTCCCTGTGCTTGCTGCTACGAGGGCTATCTTTCTAAAGCACAATTCTGACCCAAAATCTTTAATGCCTTAAGAAAAAATATTTTAATATTGTTGTATTTTCAAACACATTTTTATATTGTTTGCATGATACTTTCCTTGGAGAAAGCTAATTGGAACACTAGATATGAGCAGAGGATGTTGCCTGAGCATTTTTTAGCTCAGCATATTCTAGTTCTTTCTGTCCTAATGAGATAGAATCCCAGAAATTTATGGGCATGTTCAACACTTCATAAGCTTTCAAAAGAGAATTTATGCCAATATTTGATAAGCTAGTTAGAGAAGATTCACAATAGGAGGCCCCATAAGAAACTAGGTCCAGTGCTTCCCTAGATCAGTGTGTGGAGAAGCTGAATCTTTTTTGAAGGATGGAACCAGTTTTACATTTTCTGTGGTGAATATGCCTCAGATAAATAAAACTAATAAAAAGAAATGGTTTAAGGGCTAGAGATCAACTTCCCTGGGCTCAGGTAATCTCTAGTACTGATGAAAGAGAAATCTGTCAGATTGGTATAGAATAATTTGATAGCAAATAACCTGCCTGTACTTGGAGCCAGAATACAAGTGTCTCACCCAGAGGGCCAGGGACAGGAGGACTGAGTGTGCCATGGTCATTGCAGAACTGAAGTATAGCTCAATTTTGGGCCTCAGGGTAAAGCTTGGAAGGAGTTGAGGTGAGTCTTAGCATAGACTGAGATCTCCAGAAATGTGACTTTATTTAGAAATAGGCTCTTTGTAGATATAATTAATTAAGATGAATCATACCATATTAGGGCGGGCCCTAAGTCCAGTGACTGGTATCTTTAGAGAAGGTCATGTGAACATACAGAGACAGAGACACACAAGAAAGAAGGTCATGTGACAACAGAGGTAGAGATTGGAGTGAAGGGTCTGCAATCCCAAGAATGCTGAGGATTGACTGCAAGCACCAGAAGCCAGGAAGAACTTTTCCCTAGAGCCTTCAGAGACAGCACTGTCCTGATGACACCTTGATTTTGGACCTTTGTTCTCTTGAACTATGAAAGAGTAAATCTCTGTCATTTAATTTTTTAAAAATTGTGGTACAAAACACTTAACATCAGATTTATTTTCGCCAAAATTTTAAGTGTATAGTACAGTACTGTTAACAGTAAACACAATGTTTTACAGCAGATCTCTAGAAATTTTTCATCTTGCAAGACTGAATCTCTGTATTCACTGAATAACAACTCTCTATTTACCCCTCAACCAGGTCCCTGGCAACCACTATTCTACCACTCAAACTTCTATGAGTTTCGCTGCTTTACGTCACTTGCATAAACAGAATCATGCAGTATTTGTCCTTCTGTGACTGACTTATTTCACTTAGCATAATGTCCTCTAAGTTTATCATGTTGTAACATATGGCAGGATTTTGTTTCTAAAGGCTGAATGACATTTCGTTATATAGATGTGCCACATTTTATTTATCCATTCATTTGTGTTGTTTCTATCTCTTGGTTATTGTGGATAATGCTGCCATGAACATGGGAGTGCTAATATCTCTTTGAGATCGTAATTTCAATTGTTTTCAATAAATATCCAGAAGTGGGATTTCTGGATCATATGGTAATTCTATTTTTAATTTTTTCTAGAAGCTCTACACTGTTTTCCCTAGCAGCAGGGTCATTTTACATTCCCACAAGTATTCCAATTTCTCCACATCCTTGCCAACACTTGTTATTTTACATTTTCTGATAACAGCATTCTACCAAGTGTGAGGTGGTACCTCATCGTGGTTTTGATTTTCATTTTTCTGATGGTTAGTGTTGTTGAATACTTCTTCAGTGGCCATTTGTATGTCTTCTTTGGATAAATGACTATTCAAGCTTTTTCTTTTTTAATTGAGTTATTTGGCTTTTTTGCTATTGACTTGTAGGAGTTCCTTATATATTTTAGATATTAACTCCTTATCAGATTTGTGATTTGCAAATATTTTCTCCCAATCCATAGGTTGCCGGTCCCTGTTGTTTTAAGCCACCTAGTTTGTGGCAATTTGTAACAGCAGTCTTGGAAAACTAATACAGTATGGAACATAATCCCAATTGTGCATAACAGCTCTATGTTCTAGAGAAAAGATGCATAATGAAAATAGATCAAAATGTTACTAGTACTTATCCCTGGGTGTGAAAATAAAGTTGATTTTTGTTTTCTCCTTTGTAATCTTTTATATCTTGCAAGTTGTCTCAAATGAGAGTTCATTCTTTTAGAAGATAAATAAGATTAAAGTTAAAACTTGAAAAATGTCATTCAAAGGTATTTTGAATGTCTGTCATTTAGTGAATACTTATTGAATACCCACTATATTCTTGATACTGTTCTAAGTTCTGGGGATAAGAAATAGTTCCTAGCCTCAAGTGGTTAACTGTCATGTATGAGGAAACAGATAATATGCAGTTAAGCAAATAAATAAATAAAATAATTTCCTGGACAAGTGAGATCTAAGAAAGTAGAAGATAAAATTAGTGTGATAGAAAGGGCATGGGGTGGCCAAGGAAGCTCTCTGCGAGACGGTTACTATTTTATTGAGATCTCAGTGGTGAGGGGGAGACAGCAATGTGAAGTTCTGAGGAAACAGTGTTTGAAGCAGAAGGAATGCAAGTGCAAAGGCCCAGAGGCGGGAAGGAGCCTGGGATGTCTGAAGGACAGAAAGAGGCCAGTGTGGCTGGAGTGCAGTAATTGACAGGCAGTGGAGAGGAATATGAGGCTGGGCAGATCACATGATGTAGGCCACACAGAGGTCTCCACGGTCTGGCAAGGAGTTTGGGCTATCACGTAGTGGCAGGGGGAAATCCACTGTAGTGTGGCCGCAGGGGAAAAGCCATTTTGATCAAGGCAGTGATGCGTACTGATGTTTGCATTATAAATCTCATGCTGGCTATTGTGTGGAGGATACTTTGTGTGGATCTCTGTGTGAGTGTGTTCAAAGAATAAAGGTCAGTCTAGGCAGCTTAAACTGAAAAGGAATGTAGTAAAAAAAGGAAGAAAAAAACCCTAGGGAGTTCTCGGAAACTCTGGGAGGACCAGAGAAATAAACTTGGAGGCTGCAACGCTAGACCAATCTCCAATGACATTGCCGGCCACTCCAGTGGGGACCCTGCTGGTCCTCAGTGAACACAGTCCCCCGAGTCTGCACTTGAATGCTGCTTCCAGAACTTAGGAAGATATGTCTAACTGTCTAATTTAATTTTAATTAAAATTAATTAAAAATGTAGATTCTGATCTGAGTGAAAGCATTAATATAGTCTAAGATTTCTTCTGCTAGCTGAGAAACCCAGGAGTAACTCGACTGTTGTTTTTTTCTTCTTGGAAAAAGGATTGCTTTAATAAGTTCTTTCCAGTTACTTTCATTGTTTTCCTAAAGTATTGTAGATTCTTGCATTTATACTTTATTTTTGAAATATTTGTCAATTTTCAGGTTGTGTCCTTTTTATCTGAGTGACATTTAGGAAAACAAAGTGTATATTTTTCTTCCGGATTTATTCTCCTTAGTAGAAATCTTTAGACAAAACTTAACTTTGATTTTAAGAAGGCTCTAAAAGTAATCCAATTTCGTTATTCACAGCTAGATTAACAAATTTACCATTCTAAGGTGGATAAGGTGTTACATTTCCAAAGTACATAGCTGAGATATCAACTAATAGAACTATACATACCTGAAACAAGGGTAAGAAAGAACAGATTTTACATCCTATGCAGAATTGACCAATTTCTCTCTCTCTCCACACACACACACACACACACACACACACACACACACACACACACACACACACACACACACACACACACACACACACACACACACACACAAATACATAATGCATGTATACATATTACCTAGAATTCCCTGCTTGATGTGGAAAAGACTGTAGGATATAGAGGTTGGTTTCAGTGCTCACCTACCACCAACACTCCTAAAAGGCCTTAAGTGACTCATTTCAGTTTTCTAAACCTGTGCTCTGTTAACTATTGCTCTCAACCTTAATGGATTATTATTATTTTTTACCATGTGTCTGGCTACTGCAGTGGCTAGGATCCTGCTCTGGCTAGGCTAAGGCCTGGAATCTTGCTCACAGTGCCAGTTGTCTACCTCTTAATCCTGTTCGTGATGCCAATTGTAAAGCTAGGTGACCATGCAAGTTGTTGGGCTCTTTTACCTGCTGGTAATCCTGCACCGACTGAGCCGATTGTCGAGCTAAGGCTGGGTCTGGAGTCCACAGACCCCTCACACACCAGGCTGCATAACCAGACCCCTTCATGCAGGTCTGTGAGCTAGGTAACCAGCCAAAAGGTCCCTGGAGCCATAGGCTGGAAAGCATGGCTGTGCGGGGCAGACACCGGAGGCCGATGCCCGCCTGCCTGCTTTACTGAAACTCTTCTCTCTCTCTTTCTCTCTCTTTCTGAAGAACACAAGGATAGCAACAAAACTAAAGATACATTGGTATGCATGTGCACTAACTCACACACACACACACACACAATTTGCTTACAAAGGATGCTGAACCACAACCAACTGGACCTGAGGTGAGGGCCCTGACCAAACCATTCTATTTTCCCAACAATCCACTCTTCAGGGTCCTCGCCGTACAATCTTCTGCGACATTCCCTTAGTGAGTATAAATTACCCTTACACTCACACATTACACATTCCATCCCAGTCCCAAAAGTCTTTGGCTTGTTGCAGCACTAACTCAAAATTCTGAAGTCCAAAGTCTCCTCTGAGACCAAAGGCAAAAGTCCTTCCAGCTGTGAACCTGTAGAAAGTCAAAAACAAGTTTATCTACTTCCAAGACACAGTGGGACAGACACTGGGTACACATTCCCATTCCAGAAGAGAGGAATAGAAAGGAAAAATGGTCCCCAAACAAATCCAAAACCCAAACAGGGCAAACGTTAAGCACACTGGAGCACCTGGATCCCCAAAGTGTTGGGCAACCTCTCTCCTACAGTTCTGCCAAGTGCAGACCATTGAGCTGCCTGATGCCTGTGGCGTTTCCAAGCTGGTGCTGCACATTGCTAGCAGCCCCATGGTTCTGGGCTCCTGGTGACAGTCCCACCATCCTGGCTCCACTAGACATCGACCTCAGTGGGGGTTCTCTGTGGGGGCTCTGACCCCGCTTTTCTGCTCCACATTGCTCCGTAGACGACCTCCACAGCAGCTCCACCCCTGCAGCAGGACTCTTCCTGAATCCTGTTGCAGACTGTGCCAATTGTGGTGGTCTGCTGTGGCCAATGTCTGCAATCCTGCCCGACTATGCCAATTTGTGGCATAATCCTGCCGACGACTGAGCTGACTGTCGAGATAAGGCTGGGTCTGGAGTCCACAGACTCCTCACATGACAGGCTGCATCACCAGACAGCCAAAAGGTCCCTGGAACCATAGGTTGGCAAGCATGGCTGTGCAGGGTGGGCACTTGAGGTGCATGCCCAAGGCCAACGCCCACCTGCCTGCTTTACTGAAACTCTTCTCTCTCTCTTTCTCTCTCTTTCTGAAAAACATAAGAATAGCAACAAAACTAAAGATACATTGGCCTGCATGTGCACTAACTCACACACACACACACAATTTGCTTACAAAGGATGCTGAACCACACCCATCTGGACCTGAGGCAAGGGCCCTGACCAAACTATTCTATTTTCCCAACACCATGACTATGCAATATTTTTATGGCAAGAGCATCAAATTATTGGCTATTGGGGAAGAATTCAAGAAATGATCTTTGTTGTAAAAGAATTTATAATCCAACTGGCAAACAAAGAAAATGCATAAAATAATTTGAGCAATGAAACAAAACTGCGCAGCTGGACAGGACTGTACACCATGACCTAATTCAGTCATTTTAGAGACAAGGAGCACGAGGTCCAGAGCAGTCAAGATCCCAGGTTACATGCTTTAATAGTAGCCGTGGCAGAATCACAGCTAAATTTTCTACTGTGAACCCAGCACTCTCTCACTGTTCTCTCTGGTCTTAAACTTCCAGCCACTTAGTTTTACACGCAAGTCCATGCCGCACTGACGCATGGGCAGCACACATGGTTAGGGAGGATGCTGCATGGGATTCACTTGCACACAGGGATGGAGAAGGTTCCACGCAGGAGAGCAGCATGGCAATGCAATGGGACAGCCTTAAAGGAAAAAAGAGCAGCCCAAATATGCAATGCAGGTCCTGGCTGTACCCCACTGCATTCGCGGGTTTAAAAAATAACTTCACATTGCTCAAGAGCTCTGGTAACATGGGGCTGGATCTGCACATGCTTGGAAAGACGTACCAGCAGTGGGGTCAGGGTCCAAGAGCAGAATGAGGGCCAGACACATCCAGGTTGAATTCAGGTGACTTGACTTCTCTGAGCCTCAGTTTCCTCATATGTATGTAAAATAGAGATACTTGCTGTGCTGAGACCTTGCTTCCCTTTACTCAGTAGCGATGTCCTCTTCCTGGCTCTTCCTCTGAGGACAGGTGAGGTATCCAGAAGGTGGATGTCCCCAGGCTCGGCCCCCTCAGCCGGTTGGAGGCTCCAGAACCGCCATGGCCCACAGGGCAGCCGCCTGGCTTTGGAATCCACCCGGGCCGACCTCAGACCCTGGAGCTGCTCCTCCACAGACTATTGAAAGATGAGAAAGATCCTGGATTTAAAAGTGCTTTTTAATAGTCATAGTCTTTCCCTATTAAACTCTGGGTCCTTGGTACTCCTACTTGCAGCATCTCCAGTGTCTACCTATAAAGGTAGGAGTCATGCCAGGTAGCTGTAGTGCTGTTGCCCTTCTGAACATAATCACCTTTCCTGCGAGTCCTGGAACTGTTGGCGACATCTTAATGTGCACCACGTTCTCATCATTTCATGGTGTCCGTGTTACATTTGTTCCATTGGCCCTGTTGATCTAAGCATTTACTCTTAAGCAAGGTGCTCAGGGACAAGTGGTGAGAGAATGAAACAAGCAAAGTGGGAAGCCATAGTTATTTTTTGTTGTTCACTCTAAAGTAACCCAAATTAGCTGGGTGGGTGAATATTTAATGTCACCCCATCACATACGTAGTTGGTACTATCTGCTTTTAATCTTTAGACCAGTTTTATAATCTTAATAAAATGTTAATTAAAAATAAATGAACTGAATACTCCAACAGGACGTTTTAAATAGAGACTATCAGGCTGAGAGCCCAAGCTCAGCTAGAGAGACAAACAAAACTAAAATATTCCAAAAATACATAGCTGAGATGTCTCATTTCTTCTGCTTGGAAAGCATAGTATTTCAGTGTCCAGATGTCCTAAAAATACTACAGGCAGATCACAAACTCACAAACAGACTGAGATGCAGACCACCCTTGGTAATGTGGTTTGGAGGAATATTCCTTGAATGCACAGTCTAGGATGTGTCCATCTCGCTTTGGTCATTCCTCTCCCAAGGCTTGCTGGCTCACAGCACTTTCTTTCTGTCCTAAGCAGCCCTATGAGGTAGCTGACTCGGGCTTGCACATTTTCCTGATACCTATTAAGTGCCCATATGCATAAATCATATGCCCCTATTTGACCAAATTCATAATAATATGTAAATGAATAATGCCTCATACCTTCTAGAGGAGTTTACATTAAAAATGTCATTGTTTTGAAGGCATAAAATTTCGAAGCATATTAGAAAACAAAGTACATGATTTTAACAGTGTGAGTAGGGATACTTCAGGACTCATGACCAAATGTCCTAGATTTTCTGAAGGACAGTTTTGGTTTCAAACAGGTCATGCCATTATCCATAGAATGTTTTAATATTTGTTTGAACTACGTAACCATTCAGCCACAACCTATATGCCACAGTCTTTAACAACTACATTTTAAAATTACACTGTTATAAGTTTAAATTTTACATAGTTTTAGTTTACAGTTTTGGCAAAAACAACACTTATAATTTTGGGATTCTATTAACAATGGTGTTGGGATTTATTAATAGCATACTTATCTATTATATCTCTGGGTTCTGATTTTATTAAAATTGTTAAAGCACTAAGAAACAGAGACCATCAAATCAAGGTTTGAAGCAAAGCTGAATTTATTGCTTACCTGGCAAGGGAAAGCCCCATCAGTCAACTAAATGATTAGTGGGTCTCTCTGAGCAGAAATTAAAAGGGTACAAAAGCAGGAATCAGACAGGAATCTGAGTCCATGGCTCTGATTGCCTCACATAGCAGAGAAACTATTTCTTTGTGACTGGCCACTTTCGGGTTTCACATGGCTGATACTGGGAGACTCGATTTCCAACCAGTTTAGGATGAGTTATGTAAGATTCCAGTGAGTCTAGGGTCATCAGACTGCTCGTGTGCACATGTCTGAAGCTTAGCATGTTTGCTTTTTTCTTTTTCTTAATGAAATAGATTATGCTGAAATAAGTCATTATAATAGCGGACATTTAAAAACTGGAGCTTTTAGGTGTTGAATTAGTATGAGGGTGGTGTTATCATTCACGCATTCATTTATTTGCTTATTCATTCCTTTTTCATAAGTATTGGTTGAGCCCCTACTATGTGTCTGACACTGCTTGATGCTAGGGATAACAAATATAACCCAGATGTCACATGAGATCAAATTTCCTATTCCACAACCTCTCAGAAATTTAATGTCTTCTGCAAGGTTTGCATTGGTTGGTAACTCAGAACTAAAAACTGTAGATTACTGTCTACATTAGCACGAATTTACTATTAAAAACTCCGCATTGACCTGACTTTATTTTTCAGGGAATTCTTGCTCAGAGGGAATGTTTGTCTCATGGACTTTCTGAAATCTATTTATTCCAACAGTAGACTACCCAAGTAGCCTATATCAGGGTAAATAGCTTCCTTCTCAGAACAATAAATAGATTATTCAACTGAGTTTATCAAAAGACACTTTACTCTTTGAGGTTCCCTTCAAAATGATTTCCTCACTGTGTCTGCTGATTCTAAACTATTACAATCACAAACTCTGCCCGATTCTAATCAGGCTCCCACATTGAAAGACCCACCTTAAGCCACACCCTTATAAATATTTTTCCATTGTACTCTTTCTTTTGATATGCTACTCAAACTCTGTGAAGGTAGTAACCTCCCTTACTGCAATGAGCGATAAATTTGGTTTTGCTTTTGCTGTGTTTTACAGGGAGTCAGAAACAGGCAGGGATTATGTCCTCAGGGTCACTCTGGCCTCAATCTCTTGATTTTACTCAACTTTGGTGTCTCACCCTATCCTCCCTTCTCTTGTTCTGTTCTGTGCTGACCAAGACATAGAACGTTCTCCCTTCCTCATTTTCTAAACCCCCCAAGCCCCAGCAACAACCAAAGCAAAACCCATTCTCACAAAATATTTTCATGTCAACCACAATTTAAAAATTTGATGACATAAGGGTTTATAGAGACCAGCAATAACAACTTAAAATTGAACATTAGACATTCCTGTTCTTGAGAGTCCTTCAGCCTCCCCACTCTCTAGACCAGTGTGACTCACAGTGTGGCCTATCGGTCCACAATGAGGTAAGTATGGAAATTGGGAGTAAGCATTTACAAACAACTGATCCGGTGATGACTGGAAATTAAACAACACTCCCCCCCGAAACAAACAAAAAACTGATTCTTCACCACAGATAGTTTGAGAGCCATTCTCCAGACTCTCAGGGTTTCCATTTAGGGGGATCCCCACCCTTAAGCATCCAGGAAACTCAGTTTTCCTCACTGTTCTGTACAGAGCAACTTATTCTCCTGTTCTCTGAGTACACCTTTGAAGTGTGGAGTCACACACATAAGGCATTCCGCCAAACAATGAGATGGATGTGTACTCTAGTTTGCACCATGTAGCAGCGCAAAGACTTGGAAGAGGTCTTGCAATTTCAGTCTTATCTTTTCTCTCCCCATGAAAGTCTCTAGGAGGAGAAGAGAGCACATCGAAAGTCCTTTTTGCCTAATAGAACTATGGCATTTTTCCTAGTGGGTAGAAGGTGGCACAGTCAGCTTTGTCTTTAAAAAATATTCTTTGTACCATTACTTCATAATAAATTAGATATTGTCCTTGACTTCAAAGAACTCATCAATTTGTGAAGAAGTCGCTGAGTGAATATACCATGGCAATACTGCAGGATAAGTGTGAAAGAAGAGTTCCCAAGGGTCAGAGCAATGATGAGAGTGCAGGGCGAAGTGTGCCCGGGGATTCAGGGTCCATTGCTTTATATCACCGAGTCAGTGTTGAATGAATGAAATACAGCAGGTGAAATTTAGTGTAGATATGTCACGACATCTGTGATAGGATTTGTGTTACTTTCCTGCTTTAGATAGTTGTAATTTACTCTCCAATGGCATCCACACACAGAAGAGCTAATACTGACAATGGAGTGATGGCAGGGGATTTGAGGATATAGTAACTAAACAGCATTTAATTGAATTTCTAACAGATGGAGAATAATCAAATCATTTATTATCTTTTCACAGTGAGTTAACTAATAGGCAAACCTGAAATGATCGAATAGTTTTATGTAGTCTCCTGCTAAAGATTTATTTTCATCTGCATCAACTCTGTTATTTCCCGGCTCAATTTAATGATTAACATGGCATAAATGTAACGATTTTGATTATTAAAATCCTATTTGCTGCAGATTATAAATAGACTAAATTTTAAAGCCATTACTAAATAAATAGTCTGTAATAATAAACTAACATTGAACAACCATCTTATAAAACCTTAACAATAAGCTTACTAGAGGATTTTAATTCAAAAATTAAAAAAAAAAACAGCTACCAATTTTTTTTCTCGTTAAAACAACTTTTTGATTTTGAATAATATATCACATGACTGGTTTTGCCAATAACAGTCTGTGGCATTTCCTCCTAAATCCCATAAGCAAAGCAGGGCACTTATGAAAAGAACAACTGCGAGATCCATCCAGGAATGGTTCTGAAAGGGCTTAGCCAGGGCCTGCATTAAAACTATTAACATCTTCCTAATGGCCCACTTCAGGACTGACCCTTACCTGGTGTTTCCGACCAGTAGCACCCATTTATGAGAGTAAGTGCAAAACATTTCATCATGAATCAGTATCTTCAAAGTATTTCCAGGAAACTTGTCCTTGGAAGAAACAAAGGGGGTGATATGCAATGACACCAATATTCATGATCACACATTAAAATATTTATTTTTAAAATTATTCATTTTATTGTAGAAAGATCAAGAACACAAGGAGGCAAAAACAAAAGAAAACAAACCAAAAAGAAAAAGCAAAAAAACCCCCCAATAATATCACCACTCACAGATGGCCACAGTCAATATTTTGGTGTATGTATATCCTTTCTGATCTCTATATATCACTGTTTATCATATGCTGTATATGTAAATGTCAAGAAACGAATCCAAATACTTAGATATACTGTTCTGTAATGTTCTTCTTTTCCACTTGGCAGAATACTATTAGCTTATTTTGGGGTATCTGAAAATGCTGTATAATTACTGGTGGGATTAGATTGGAAAACATAGCTTTATCCTATCATCAAAAAGGCTTCTTACTAATTTTCTATCCCAGAATTAAATTGTCCCAAGGGTGCAGACCACATCTCACATAGTGGAGAAAAACAAAAAAAATCCAAAAAACTTATCATGAGCTTGTCATTTAATCCACATGCCTCAGCATCACAATTTCACATCCTTACACATTATTTCATTTTGGTATTATTTTAGTGAGAATATTTTGGTTTCAAGAAACAGAGACTCATTTGAGGTTCTTCAGTGAAAAGGTGTCTTATTGTAATGATGTATGCGGGCTGGAACTGGACCAAGAAAGCCACTGGTGTTTAAGGCAGCCCTGGGATAGAGGCTACACTCTGCACATCTATTTCATCCTTTACCTTCTAATGACAGTCTTTCTCTACTTCCTCACATTTCCTGATTCTCATATCTGGTATGTGATGGCTCTCCCTACCCCCCCCCCTTTTTTTTGAGATCAGACAAGAGTAGGCACATTTAGGATGGTATGGCTCCCCCTTTTTTTTACATGAGCAAATTTCTTTTTTTTTTTTTTAATTTTATTTTGTCGATATACAATGTGGTTGATTACTGTGGCCCATTACCGAAACCTCCCTCCCTCCTCCCTCTCCTCCCTCCCACCCAACAATGTCCTTTCTGTTTGCTTGTTGTATCAACTTCAAGGAATTGTAGTTGTTATGTCTTCTTCCCCCCCCCGGTTTTTTTTTTTTTTTTTGAGTGTGTGTGAATTTATTTATCTACCCCTTTTAATTCATCATGGCAACCCTTAATATATGCTTTTGGCTCCTGTTTCTGTAACCAATAGCTCTAATCTCTTGGTTTCCCAGTTCTTCATTTCTGAGAGAATAATCTTGTTGTCTCTGTTCATTATTTTATACCTCACCAATCAGACCTCTGTTCGGAGTCAATGGATTACTCACTCTTGGGGCGGCTCATTTCTTGGTCCATTCAACTCAGTATGGGGTCAGAATTATCAAGTATAAAAGTTGGCCTTGCTGCTCAGGAGGAACTATAGGTAGGACAGATCCTTTAGGAGGGGGTATGGTCAAGGCATGCATAATCAACACTTTTAGTACAAATATCCTTGCAGATGTCTGATAAATTCTCAAAAATGAAATTCCCAAGTGACAGAGTATACGTATTTAAAAGCTTTTGGTGTATGTTACCAAATTGCTCTCTAGAAATGTAGTACTAATTTACATTCTTACCAGCAGAATTAGTGTCACTTTTCGCTGGATCTGCATCAACATTTCATATTTTACTATCACAATTTCAATTCCAGATTTATCCTTTTTGAATGTCTAAGAGATAAATTTATTAGGTAGCTAGTTACCAGGCACAACCTAAATTTTCTTTAATCAGTATCAGCCATCTCCTTTAAAATGGCGAAGAAATGTCTTGGGTTCACTAAGGACTGCCTTTCCCTATTTAGTGGAAATTGAACTGGAGATTCCTTTCATATGTTTATGGACTATTTTATCTTTTCTTCTGTGATATACTTGTCTGTATTTTTTTCCTAACGACTTGTTTGTGTTTTTCCCATTGATTCATAATTCTTTTTGTAAGTATACTAACTTGTCAGTTAAATGTAGACTATTACCTTTTTCCAATTTGTTGCTTGTCTTTTCCTTTCTTTATGTTGTCTTTGATGAAAAATTTTTTTATTTTAATTACTGTGTTTATTAACCTTTGCCTTTCTGACTTACCTGCCTGGCTTGTGCTTGTGCCTGGAAAGCAGCTTGATAACTACTTTGACAGTTAAGTTGAAAATGCACATATCTACAACAGCAATTCTATTCTGAAGTGTATACTCCAGAGAAATTCTTGGATTTGTGTAACTGGAGGTATGTATATAAATGTCATAGTGGCATTTTTCTTAACAGCAAGAAACTGGGAACAACTCACATGCCTACCAAGAAAGGAATAGATTTATAAAAATTGTGACATTATTCAATGAGTACTAGGCACCAGTGAAAAGAAATGAATTGTAACTATGCTATGGGTTAAATGTGTTCCCCAAAGTTTCATACATTAGAAACTTAATCCCCACTGTGACAGTGTTGAGAGGGTGGGAAATCCTATTATAGTATTTGGAAAGTGGGGCCTTTAAGAAGTGATTAAATTGTGAGGACTGTACTTTCCTGAATGGATTAATTGATTAATAGTTTAATGGGTGGTAGTGGGCATGGTTCTGACAGCTTTATAAGAAGAGTGAGTGAGTAGGTTAGTTCTCCTTGCTCAAGCTATTCACCATGTGACACCCTGTGTAGCTGTGAAGAGTCACAACCTACCAACAAGGCCCTCACCAAATGAGTTCTCTGGACTTTGGACTTCCCAGCCTCTGAAACCATAAGGAATACATACTGTTTCTTTATAAATGACCCGGTTTCAGGTACTCTATAATAAGCAACAGAAATGCACTAAAACACACTATATCTTAGCTTTCTACAATTGTGCAGCAAACAACCCAAAATTTAGTGGGTAAGAGCAACAGTGACCCATTATTTTTCTACAATTCTTTGCATTGGCTGGGCGGTTCATCTGCTGACTTTTTCTGGGCTCACTCATGAGGCTACATTCAGCTCAGAGGGGACTGAACTCATCTGCCACAGCTGGGATGACCACCTCTTTTCCCACATGCCACCTCTTTTCTTCACAGCATAGGAGCTCAGGGTAGTGTTAAGAGGGTGAAAGTAGAAGATGCAAGCCCTGAAAGATATAAGATATCATTTCTGCAGCATTTTATTGGTCAAACAAGTCACTAGACCACTCCAGATTCAAGGAATCCCATCAGCCATCAAATGGGCTGATGGCAGGCATAGCAAAGGGACAAAAGGAGGCATGATTCACTGGGAACCATTATTTTAACAATGTCCTATAATAATCTGAGGCTTTT
Organism: Cynocephalus volans; assembly: GCF_027409185.1. Lineage (NCBI taxonomy): Eukaryota > Metazoa > Chordata > Mammalia > Dermoptera > Cynocephalidae > Cynocephalus > Cynocephalus volans. Next base: position 61,508,555 of record NC_084471.1, on the reverse strand, counting down.
GTGATCATACTAATCTTACCCTCTCAACTCTGTCTAAATATGCTTTTAACTACTAGATATAGCTGTCCCAAAACTTGAGGGATTTTTAATATGGAATCTCTATCTGAGTTTTAGGAGGGTGACTCCCAGTAATTCCTTAGATCCTGACACTCCAGGAAAATTTTTATAATCTGTACTTTGTATCCTTCTGGCCTGTTTTCTAAGATCTCAGTATTCTCTGTGATGGTTAATTTTACGTGTCATTTGGCTAGGCTAAGGTACCCAGATATTTGATCAAATGTGTCTGGATATTACCGTGATGGTATTTTAAAAATGAGAATAACATTTAAATTCATAGACTAAAGTAAATTCATAGACTGAGTAAAGAAGGTTGCTCTCCATAATGTGGGTGGGCTTCGTTCAATCAGATCAGTTGAAGACCTTAAGGAAAAAAACCCAAACTGACCTCCCCAGAAGAAGAGGGAATTCTGTCAGCAGACTGCTTTCAGATTTAAGCTTCCCCATCAACTCTCCCCTGAGTCTTCAGTCTGCCAGCATACCCTGCAGGTTTTGGACTTGGTAGCTTCCACAATTGTATGCACCAATTCTTTAAAACCAATCTCTCTCTCTCTCTGTACACACACACACGCACACGCACACGCACACGCACACGCACATGCACACACACACCCCATTCCTATTGGTCCTGTTTCTCTGGAGAACCTTCCTCTTAGAGAAACTGCTTCCTTCCTCCAGCTTAATCTATTTGTCTTCTTTATTTTGTTTTCATTCCTTCCCTGCTCCTATTCTGATAGTATGAGTAATGCATATTTTCCCAAATCCTCTCAGTTCCCCCTTGCTTCTCTGAGCAAATTTGATTCCTAGAGACAGTTTCTAGGCATATGCCCATTTAATTTCCTTTTTAGCCTTTGGGTCTGAAATAATTATATGGGGTTGTTTCTTTTTTTATGGCAACCACAAAAGATGGCCTATTCTCTTTATAATAAGGGACCTCATTCTTTTTGTTTATTAATAAATTGAACATTTGATGTGGAGGGAGCCACAGTTTGTATCTTAAATTAGGAATACATTGTCAGAGATTGTGTAATTATCAAATTCAGAGCCAGTTTGAGCCTAGGTAGGGGTAACATGAACAGCTAATCAATTTCAGTCTACCAACCCTGACCTAGCACCAACAATGTTCGGGTAAAATTTTACCAGAGATTTTTTTTTTTTTTTTTTTAGCATATATGATTTTTAACTGTCTTTGCAGTTTGAAGTCAGCTGAGAAATATAGTAAACCAACAAAAAATTGTTACCGAATTTTAACCTATATCAAGATGAGCCTTTATTGGACCATTTTCAACCCTATCCACCCTTTCCCTTGTTTTATTTTCCAAAGGTTAGAAATCTAAAACACTCACCTCCTTAAATTCTCTTTCTTCTAAGGATGGCAGTGGGACACAATTCTGGTCAATAAAATAAATGCAAAAATTAGCTGAAAAGAGCTTTTTTCCCAGAATTATCTGACAAAATTACTTGAGGAGGTCTGTCTGGAATGCGGATACAATCTGGAGGCAAAGAAACCACAGTATGGTCATGAGGAAGACAACCAAAATCTAAGGTTGGTGTGGCAGAAAGATAGAATTAACTTGGGTTCTTAACAGTATTGTTGAGCCTTGGACTGCCTATCCTCATATTTTTTGTTATTTGGCAAAAATAAGTGTTTACCGGTTAAGCCACTTTAGTTCAGGGTTTCTGTGACATGCAGTCTAATAAAATCCTAGCTGATATAAAAGGTGTTTCAGGTTCTAATAAAATAAACAAACAAAACAAAAATCTAAAGCAAACATTTCAGGGGTATTCTTAACATTTATATTTTTGAAATCATTTAAATTATTCACAGGGTTTTATTATGTCTATTTTCTCTTTTGATCTTTGTAACAGTCTGGGAAGATAAATAGATTTTATTATCCTCAATATCCAGATGGGTAATATGAGGCCAGGGAAATCATAAGTCATAATTTTTTTTTTTTACCTGGCCCATTATTATGCAGAGATCAGCCTTGGCCTCTCAATGATATATAAGGGTACTTAGAAAAGTTTGTGGAAAATGGAATTAAAAGATAATATGAATCTTTATATGAGCTTTTTGAAGACCTCTTATATTTGACCATAGCCCCTGGAACAAAGTAGGTGCTCAGTAAATAAATAAATAGTGTACAGAGAACATTCTTTCAGAACCTTCTGTACATTTTGTTAAATAAATGGAAGTTAATAACAATAATAACAACAACATGTTAGTTTTTCCCTTAAGACCTGTAGAATCTTGTGAATTCAAATGCTCCTCAGTACGGTCCTAAAGCTAGCTTCTTATACATAAATGATAACTACAAAGACATGTAATAAGAGAAGAGAATTTATTCATTATTCTAAAAGAGAGTAGTGAACAAATGCACAAATCTTAGATAACAAATTTCAAGTATAGTTTTCTTTGATTTATGAATATTTATTAATGAAAAGTGTTTATTTAGTGAATTTTATCCCCCTTAAGTTTCAGAAATGATTGTTAGAATATAGAACAAAGGTTGGTGTAGCTGACTGATGGGAGTTTTAAGCTAAATGACAGAGATCATGGCTATAATTTCCTTGTAGTAATGTCTCCATTAAAATAACCATCATTTACTGTATAAAACCACTCTGTCCGTGCTGGTCTATAGTCACTGTAGTCATACTAATCCCACAAGCCAACTGTTGTCTTACTCTTTTGACAGATAGGGAAACTCAGAGAGCATGACTACAGGAACAACTTCTCCCCTGACCGAGTGATCACCAGGGTGATAAAGAGGAGGAAATTGGCTCAGTGCAAATTCCCCCCTGATTCTGTGGAAGTAGTTCATGGCTCATGCCCTGTTCTACTGATAACTGCTCAGTCATGGTGTCTTAGAGCAGGAAAGATGGGGCCTTTGTAGTATCTGCTGGAGAAAGTATTGATCACAGAACAGATCATGTGGAAACTTAGTTTATACACTGAAAGCATTAGGTAGACATTATAATAATTTCAACCACAGACCATGCAGTGCAGGTCCTTGTATTTTAGTTGAATTCCTTTTCCAGTTGTTATTCAAAACTGTGACTTCTCTCTTACTTTGCCATTAACTTTGGCTGCATCTTTAAATGTACAGAAGTAGGAAATAAAGCAATTACTCAGGAAAACCCAAATAACATTAGAAAATTAAAACTGTATAGCCTTCTTTCCAGAGTATCAACACCACCACCTTATCTTTGTATGGTGCTTTATAATAGGCCTTGTAACTTTTTCACAAGGAGGTGGGTACATTTAGACACCTCAAAGATATTGAGAGTTTGGTTCCAGACCACCAAAATAAAATAAATACAGATTTCTTGGTTTCCCAGTGCATATAAGAGTTATGTTTACACTATATAAGAGTTATGTTTACACTACATTGTAGTCTGTTAAGTGCACAATAGCATCATATCTAATAAAAATGCATATACCTTAATTAAAAAATACTTTATTGCTGAAAAATTCTAATGATCATCTGAGCCTTCAGTGACTCATAGTCTTTTTGCTGGTGGAGGATCTTGCCCTTGGAGGCTGAGTGATCAGGTGGTTACTGAAAGTTGGGGTGGCTGTGGCAATTTCTTAAAATAAGACAACAATGAAATTTGTTGCATCGGTCCACTCTTCCTTTCATGAAAGCTTTCCTTGTGTCATGTGGTGCTGTTTAATAGCATTTGAACTACAGTAGAAATTCTTTTTTAAAATAATTAATTAATTAATTAATTAATTAATTAATTATTTTAAATTTTATTTTGTCGATATACATTGTGGTTGATTATTGTTCCCGGGTCAATCCTCCCAAACTCTGCTGCTGCTTTATTAACTAAGTTTATATAATATTCTAGATCCTCTGTTGCCATTTCAACAATGTTCACAGCATCTTCACCAGGAGTAGATTCTGTCTCAAGGAACCTCTTTCTTTGCTCATCCATACATAGAAAGAACTCCTCATCCATTAAAATTTTATCATGAGATTGCAGCAATTCAGTCATGTCTTCAGTCTCCACTTCTAATTCTAGTTCACTTGCTATTTCCACCAAATCTGCAGTTACTTCCTCCACTGAAGTCTTCAACCCCTCAAAGTCATGCTCGAGGGTAGGAATTAACTTCTTTCAAACTCCTGTTAATGTGGAGATTTCTACTTCCTCCCATGAATCATGAATGTTCTTAGTGGCATCTAGAATGGTGAATATTTCTGGAAGGTTTTCAATTTACTTTGCCCAGATCTATCTGACAAATTACTTTCTATGGCAGCATTAGCCTTACAAAATATATTTCTTAAATAAGACTTAACAGTTGAAATGACTCCTTGATCCATGGGCTGCAGAATGGATGTTGTGTTAGCAGGCATAAGAACAGCATTAATCTCCTTGTACATGTCCACCAGAGCTCTTGGGTGACCAGGTGCATTGTTATATTTTGAAAGGAATCTTTTTTTCTGAGCAGTAGGTCTCAACAGTGGATTTCAAATATTCAGCAAACCAAGCTGCAAAAAGATGTGCTGTCATCCAGGCTTTGTTGTTCTATTTATAGCCACAGGCGGAGTAGATTTAGCATAATTCTTACAGCCCTAGGATTTTTTGAATGGTAAATGAGCATTGGATTCACCTTAAAAGCCAGCAGCTGCATTAGCCCTTAACAAGAGAGTCAGCCTGGCCTTTAAAGCTTTGAAGCCAGGCATTGACTTCTCCTCTCTAGCTATGAAAGTCCGAGATGGCATCTTCTTCCAATAGAAGGCTATTTAGTCTACATTGAAAATCTGTTTAGTGTAGCCACCTTCAATTATCTTAGCTAGATCTTCTGTATCACTTACTGCAGCTTCTACATCAGCACTTGCTGCCTTATCTTGCACTTGTATGTTATGGAGACGACTTCTTTCCTTAAACCTCATGAACCAACCTCTGCCAGCTTCAGACTTTTCTTCTGCAGCTTCCTCACTTCTCTCAGCCTTTATATAATTGAAGAGAGTTAGGGCCTTGCTCTGGATTAGGTTTTGGCTTAAGGGAACATAATGGCTGGTTTGATCTATCCAGACCACTTAAACTCTCTTCATATCAGCAATAAGGCTGTTTCATTTTCTTATTATTTGTGTGTTCACTGGAATAGCACTTTTGATCTCTTTCGAGAACTTTTCCTTTGCATTCGCAACTTGGTTGATGCAAGAGACCTTGCTTTTGGCCTATCTCAGCTTTCAGCATCCCTTCCTCACTAAGCTTAATTATTTCTAGCTTTTGATTCACAGTGAGTGATGTATGACTCTTCCTTTCACTTGAACACTTAGGGGCCATTGTCAACTAATTCCAATATTGTCAAGTCTCAGGGAATATGGAGGCCTGAGGAGAGGGCGAGATAGGAGAGAATAGCTGGTTGGTGGAGCAGTCAGAACGCACACAACATCTATCAATACAGTTGTGGTTTGTGGTGCCCCAAAGCAATTGTACTAGTAACATCAAAGATCCCTGATCGTGATAACAGATGTAATAATAATGAAAAAGTTTATAATATTGTGATAATTACCAAAATGTGACACAGGGACATGAAGTGAGCACATGCTGTTGGAAAAATGGCCCCCACAGACTTGCTTGGCCCAGGGTTACCACAAACCTTCAGTTTGTTAAAAAACACAGTATATGTGAAGCACAAGAAAGCAAAGCCCAATAAAGTGAGGTATGCCTGTGATGGGAAAAACATAAATGAAGTATTGGGCATAATAAAGATGTAGGTTCAAAATATGGATCTTCCCTTGATTAGCTGAGCTATTTCGAGTTAATGAGTTAAGTTCTAGATCTTCTTATCTATATAATAATATTAACAAAAGGAACAAAATATCTTACTTAGCAGTTAGAATGTCAAAAATAGATATCTTGTTGGCAAACTCTTTATAGATTATAAAATGTGGCAAATTGTTCATGCCCATCATTTTATTTTATCCTCACAGCAGCTCTGAAAGGCAGTGAGGCTGGAATTCACAAACTAGCCTAGCAGTACTCAGCCACACAGCTGTGACAAACCCATTTGCATACTCAAGGAAATAAGCATATGAATCATGCCACAGACATCCACATGATGCAGAAACCCTCAGTCATGATGGCACAGACTCATCTAATCACAGTACCTTGACATGGCCGGTAAGACACAGTGACACAGGCAAATGTTTCTCAAAACTGACACAGCACCTCATTCACAATGCTACAGACAACACACACACACACACACACACACACACATGTACATTTTACAAGTGAGGGGATTAAGAGTTAGAAAATTTAAATGACTCATGTAAGGCCATCATAAATGAAAGATCCAGGATATGAGGTAAGGGCTTGTACTCCAAAGAACTGGGCATTTATCACATGATCAGCCCAGTTTCAGAAAGGGCATACCATATATTACAATACCAACCACTATTCTCATGTATTATGTACATCATTAAGCTCTTTGTTAATTAGAGTTTACAATGTAAGCTTTTGTCATAGCTAGTCTACTCTCTTTCTGAAATACTTTGGACAGTAAAGAGTCTGATGATCATAGAATTTTAGAACTGAGAGATAATCTTTGTAACTCCCTCATATTGGAAAAGAACTCAGAGAGGTTGAGTGACTTTCTCCAGGATGCACAGCTGGTCTGTGACAGAGCTAGACCTGACTTAGGTATTGGACACATCATCCTAAACTTCCTTCGCTCCCTCTCCCACATTGAGAGATTCTCAACTGATGTGCACAGTAGGGTGGGCCATGTCCCTGACGGGCATGACTGGGAAGGGATGAGTTAATACCTGTAGAGCATAGTGTACAAATGAAATGAAAGGCAGAAACAAAGGGGCATTATTCAGACCCTGGGGACATGACATGTGCCCATCCTGAAGTATTGGTTTGGTTTTTCTGTAATGACAGAAAGAACAAAAAGAGTGAAGAGGAAAAACCATTTTGTTGCCAAGCTAATAACTCACATCGTCCAACATATAAACAATTAATGCAATATTTGAAAGAGAAGTTGTAGTCTTGCATGAGGTGATCTATTGGCTAAATAGGTTCTGTGACATTTTGAAAAAGCAAAAAGTAGTAATTGTCACACAAGAGATTTTTAATGGGATCCCGGAGGCTGCAGCCAAACTCAGACAGGAAAGCAACTGGGTAACAATTTCAACACTTGTTACCCAGTATGATAGACTGGGACTTTTTATTTTCTTCTGGTGTGTCCTAAGATCCAACCTCATTTCCCTAGACTCACTTCTGATGTTAGGGGTGGCTTATGTGAGAGGTTACTGTGGATCCAAACAGCTGAGGTGCTTCGGAACACCCATCTTTGTGAGAAGAGCCTGCATGTCCAGTCGGTCTCTGACTTAGACTTGCCTGCAGTGTGCTATTTATCTGGGCAAAATTGAACTGGCCACTTTCCCTCTCATTAAAGAGGAAAGAGAAAGGCCAGAACATGGCCCAAAGGAGAAAGCAGTATTTATTGTTAGGATACAATGATACAGAGAGGGCTGGGAGAGGATGATTATCCTCAGGGGTGAAGCTTTGTAGGAAGCATCGTGAGTAGAGGAAAAGGTGAACTGGGCTCCCAATGCAGGGTGACTGTGTGTTCACGAAAGGCAGCTAGGAAAAATAAATGACCGCTTTTGTGGGTAAAGTGCGATTTATGGCATTCTAAAACTTTAAACTGAAATGGAACACAAATCTTTCATTTCAGGGGTGAGAAAACGAAGGCTCAGGGGAGTGAAGTAACTTTCTCGGATTCCGGGTGGTTGGGGCAGGCTATGGGAATCCAGGTGTCCTGCCTCCCAGCCCAGGGCTTTCCTGTATCTCCCTACAAAGATTTGTAAATGATTAAGGAAAGAAACCTTGTCCTTCGTTCCATTTCTCCTCCTTCACTTCTTCCTGTCCTCCTTTCCTTCTACTTATTCGGTATTTTTTTTGGGGGGGGGGGTACAGTGTGTTGTTTCTTTTATTTATTTACTTATTTATTTTATTGTGAATATTCATGAGATAGAATGCTGATTGTCACCCTTCGTGGCATGATGGGAAAGCCAGATTCATACTGGCAGCATACCCACCACCAGGAATTGCTTTTGTACCCCGTGTCCCCCACCCAATTATCCCCACCGCCAACCTCCCCCTCCGCATTCCCCCCAACTCCACTTTGTAGCCCAAGGACTGTTCTCTCCCTCTGCAAGACCATGGCACTACTGTGGTCTTTCTTTCCTTCCTTCTTTCTCTCTTAGCTCCCACATATGAGTGAGCACATGTGGTATTTATCCCTCTGTGCTTTGCTTATTTCACTCAACAAAAGTTTTCCAGGTTCATCCATGTTGTTGCAAATGGGAGTATTTCATTCTTTTTATGGCAGAGTAGTATTCCATGGTGTATATATACCTTGACATGGCCAGCAAGGTTTCCTTATCCAATCATCCATCGATAGACATTTAGGTTGGTTCCATATCTTGGCTATTGCAAACAGAGCTGCTATGAACGTAGGAGGGCAGGTATCCCCTCAATATGATGATTTCCATTCCTCTGGGTATATACCCAGAAGTGGGATTGCTGGATTGTATGGAAGATCTATCTGTAGTTGTCTGAGAAAACTCCACACTGTTTTCCATAGTGGTTGTACTAATTTACAGTCCCACCAACAGTGCAGTAGTGTTCCCTTCTCTCCACACCCTCGCCAGCATTTGTTATTCACCATCTTTTTGATTATAGCCAGTCTAACTGGGGTGAGGTGGTATCTCAATGTGGTTTTAATTTGCATTTCCCTGATGACTAGTGATTCATTTTTTCATGTATCTGTTGGCCATTTGTATGTCTTCCTTGGAAAAATGTCTATTCAGCTCCCTTGCCCACTTTTTAATTGGGTTATTTGTTTTTTTACGGTATAATTGCTTGAGTTCTATGTATATTCTGGATATTAGTCCCTTGTTGGATGCATAGTTAGCAAAAATTATCTCCCACTCTGTAGGTTGTTGTTTCAGTCTGTTGATTGTTTCCTTTGTTGTGCAGAAGCTTTTTAGTTTGATATAGTTCCATTTGTTTAATATTTTCTTTTGCTGCTTATGCTTTCAGGCTCATGTTCATGAAGCCTGTGCCCAGACCTAGTTGCTGAAGTGTTTCACTTATATTTTCTCTTAGTAATGTTACAGTTTTAGGTCTTATACTAAAGTCTTTAATCCATTTTGAGTTGATTTTAGTGTATGGTGGCAGATGCATGTCTAGTTTCATTCTCCTGCATATGGATATGCAGTTTTCCCAGCACCACTTATTGAAGAAGCAGTCTTTTCCCCGATGTAGATTTTTGTTGTCTTTGTCCAATATCAGATGGCTGTAAGCCTGAGGGATGATTTCTGGGTTCTCAATTCTACTCTACTGGTCAGAATGTCTATTTTTATACCAGTATCATGCTGTTTTGGTACAACAGTTTTGTATTATAATTTGAAGTCAGGTAGAGTTATGCCTCTGGTTTGGTTTTTTTCTTTGCTCAGGATTGCTTTGGCTATTTGGGGTCTTGTTCCATATGAATGTTAGGATTGTTTTTTCCATTTCTGTGAAGAATGTCACTGGTTTTTTGATGGGGATTGCATTGAATCTGTAGTTCACTTTGGGTAATATAGACATTTTCACAATGTTAATTCTTCCAATCCAAGAGCATGGAATATCTTTCCATCTTTTTTCATCTTTAATTTCCTTCAGAAGTGTTTTGTAGTTCTCATTGTAGAGGTCTTTCACTTCCTTGGTTAAATTGATCCGTAGGTATTTTACTTTGTTCATGACAATGGTAAATAGGCTTACTTTCTTTATATCTCTTTCTGTTGGTTCATTATTTGAGTATATAAATGCAACTGATTTGGGGGCATTTATTTTGTATCCTGCAATGTTACTGAAGTTATTAACCAGCTGTAGGAGTTTTTTGATAAGAGTCTTTAGGATTTTCTCGATAGTATTTATTGAGCATCTACTATGTGCCAAGCACTGTTGTAAGTCCCAGTGACACTGTACTTGATGCAAGTATTTTTCCCTCCTCTTCTTCATATCCTCAGTGCCCAGTATGTGATAACTACCTATAAACATTGAATCAAAAAATAAGGCTTATATGTAAGAATGAAAAAGTCATTTCTTTGGAATTAACCAATGAAATTTTGGCCAGGCCAAGTCAGGTTCTATTGGCTACTAAACTGGATAAATAAAGTTGCTATAAGTAATCAGCACTTAGAATAATACAGAGAAAAACACTATTTATCATTTTGAGAGAACTTGATTATTTACATTTATAGGAAATAATTTATTTTTCAAAGTTTTTTAAAAAAATTTACCTTTTTATAAGTGTGTATTGATTATGGGGTACAAAGTTAATATTTCAATCCATGTATACAATGTGTGATGATCAGGTAATTAGCATATTAATCATTACAAAATTTAATCATTCCTTTGTGATCAAAACTTTTTTAAAGAAGCAGTGTCACATCTTGGTAAAGTATCTGTGTTTCTGACAGGACTAAAGGGGGCATTGACTTGTTGGACGTATTTTGATTAAATTAATGTCACAACAAGAAAAGCATCTGGTTAGCAACTTAGAAACCATTTTAACACACAGTAATAGATGACGATTTTATCCTGTAACTCCACAGATCAGAGGCTTTTAACAGGGAAAGGTACAGTGTCTGCTTAAAATTTCAGGACAGATGACTCACGGGGATCAATTCATCAATTTGCATCAGGGCAATGTTATCACCACCAGCTTTTGCAGCCAAGGTGGATGACTTCAATATATGATGTAAACCTGAGGTATGACTGCCATGCTATTTTCATATTTCAGATTAATATGATCTTGGCATTTTCAGAACAATAATGGTATTTGATTCTTCCAGTTAACTAATCACTTGTATTCTCTTTACTGCCTCCCAATGCCATCAGCCTCAGCTCTTTCAGTTTCTGTCCTGAGTTAGCTGGAATTTTTTTTTTCCTTCTCATCAGAGGCACATTTCCCAGTACTAATTTTAACTTGGATGAAAAACCATGTGATAGAATGTATAACCAAAGAACTTCCTTACTGAACCAGGCTCACTTTAAATGATTTAGTTAAAGCAATTTAATTGGGGAAAAGTATCCAGATAGCAATTGGCAAAAAGAATAGGTCAAAAAATAAATACTCTACATTATATATTGATTTTCCCCCTACCTATCCACAATATTGATTTACCGTAGTTGAGGTTTTGTGGAACTTTGTACATCTTTAAGCAATTTTGAGCATTTTTAGATTTAAAAATTTTTCATGTCTGATGTTTTGCTGCTAATTCATTTTCCAGCAATTATGCCTACTTTGCAGTATTTCCCCCACAATGGAAACAACATAAATGCACAACAAAATTATGGCTAGTCTATATAACAGAATACTATGTGGCCATTGAAAAGTATGTTTTGGAAATGAATACCTTGACATAAAATATTTGTGATGTCTTATCAGGCTTAAAAAGCAGGTTGTAAGGTAGTTTTTACAGTGTGATTCTATTGAGAATAGCATATAATGCAAGCATTTTATATATAACACGTAAAATATAACATAGAAAAAGGTCTATAAGAGATTTACCAAGAAGTTAATAAAATAGTCATACGGAATTATGAATGTGTATGTTCTTCTGCTTGTCTGTATTTCTGATTTTTCTATGAGAAGCAATAATTGCTTTTGTGATAATATAACAATAAAAATAAATATTTTTAAAAAATTAAGACAAAATATAAATTTTTCAGTTAGAGATTTTTTCTTCTTTAAAAGTCCTACTTTTCAAACAATTTTACCTGTTTTAATTAATTGCCCATGCTTTCAAAATTTGAAAATTGGTTTAAAATTATTTTTATTTCCATTACTTTACTTTTTATAATTTCTCTGCACTTAGTGAATGGTGTTAACTGGTTCATGGTGATTTTACTGCCTGCCAGGGCTCAGATGGAAATGAATATGTTATTGGAAACTGGAGGAAGAGGAGTCCTTGTTTTACAGTGGCAGAAAACTTACCTAAATTGTGCCTTGCAGTTAAGTGAAAAGCAAAACCTGTAAAAGATAAAGTGGGATATTTATCTGAGGAGTTTTCTCCACAAAGTATTGAAAGCACAGCCTGTTGCTGCTTATAAAAACTGTAGGAGGAAAATTTTGTATTCATTGCTTATAGTAAAATGTGAGTGGACGAAGAAAAGTTGAGGAAAGAACTGTGAAGTAAAAAGAAACCAGGCCTTGATGACTTGGGAAATTTTCAGCCTATCCATATTGTAAATAATACTAAAATTAGAAGATTCATTCTTAGGAAAGCGTGCTCTTGAGAGAAAGCAAGGGGTGTGGCTGGGCAACCTTGTGCTAGTGCCTCAGAGGATCAAAAGGTCACATAGAAGGCTCTTCAAAGAGATTAGGCCTGTAACCCATACATCCCCTTAGCCACTCGCAGAAGCCAGAAATAGAGATGGGATTATCTAGGAAAGGTAGGTGGAGAAGCTGCTTGGCAGATGGAATGGATCCTTGGTGACACGTATGGAAGACCCGCATGGGGATCCCAGCTTTGATTAAAAGGATAGAAGGTATAAAATGAAAGAAGATTGTTGGACCTTCTACAAGCAGGAAACAGGCTGATAAAACTACATCGTTGCAAGAATATGCTACTTTTTGTGGCAAAGGAGGGATGACTCTGAGGTGGAGCCTTCTGATCCCAGAGGGTAGAACCTCAAGCCACAGAAGATTATTCCCAGGCCTTGAACCAAATAGTGTTTGCTTGGCTGGATTTCAAAATTTTTTGGAACTGGTGATTCCTTTTTTCCTTCCATTTTCTCCCTTTTGAGGCCAGAATGCCTATAATTAGTATCCTATGTGTGTCTCACCATTGTATTTTTGGATAGATGGGGAGGAATTTTTGCCCTGGATTTACCCATACCTGATCTGATAAGTAAACTGCTTAGTTCAGTTTCTGGCTCATAGCAAGTGCTCAATAATTTTACCTGCTATTAATGTTGCTAGTGTTGTAAAACCACTTTTGACCCTAAAAGGGTCTTGGTTCCAGGTCTAATGTCTGAACCAAGATGGAGTCAGAGAGTCATGCTGCTTTCTCCCCGGCACAGGCACATCTACTGGTATAGAGAATGAATACTGCTCAGAGTGAACTGGGTAGAGCCTTCAGTCCTTATATCAGTGTTACCCATGAATTTACATTATAGCAGAGGAAAGTGTGCAAATAGTGAGATGAAAATCTTAACCCCTTTTCCTTGGGGTTTACAGTTGCTAAAATATACCTAAAGATCCAGGGTAGTACTGACCCAGAGCTGAGTGGTAGGAGAGTATAATGGAGAGGCCCGAGAAGCCTGGGCAGCTGGACCAGCCTCTGTACCTGTGCAAAACTGTGGGCTGGTGAGTGAGAAAATGCTTTGTCCTGTCCTGATGCAACAGGAACAAATGGCCTGGTCATGGCATGTATCTTTGGACAGGCAAAGTCACCAGGAGGAAAATCAAACTTCTGACTTTGGTGTAGCAGTAATAACAGTAGCAGTGGTAGCAAGTTTTGGAGCAAGTAATGTTTGGGTGAATAGTTGTGAAATCCTGTGATCTCAAGAGGTGCCTCTGATCCAGGCTTTATTAGTGATGTGGAAGTGACAAAAACCAAATCTTTGCACATGAGTGAGTACCTCTGGTATTGTCAGATAGTGCAGGTGACCAAGAAGCCCAAGGAAAGCTTGGGCTTTTCTGCCCACATTGGGTGTACTCTGGTATTATCGTTGTGGAGTGATGTTGTTTATTCCCCAAACTAGTATGGTTGGACATTACAGTTTCAATAACATCATCATTATCCCTTAACTATTATCATTATCAATAATTACCCTCATTATTGCTTTGTGAAAAAAGCAATTTTGCATTATTTTACTGAAACAATATTGAGTATTGACTTTTTTAAAGATTTTAAACAATGAAGACAATAATGTAATATTTTATTACAATTAATTAGCCCTTTATTTATATTGCTTCATTAGGTCTCCATGCAATACTTCATATCCCATTTTTAAAACAATTTCTCCATGTGTTTCTAGAAGTACCGAGGACTCTGCTATCATAATTCTTTTAATTCTCTTTGGAATCACAGCTTCAGGTTATAGTCACCTCACCCTCAAAGGGTGTTCCTGGGAGATTACTCTTTGGGTTACAGTGAATGACAGAAGATACCTTCTACACACGAAGTCTATAGCACTAGAGGCTGCCGCAGCTGCTTGGTATTCAATACTACATTCCTCTCTCTCTCATCACATCAGCAAGCATTGATGTTCCCCATAGCCAGTTATTTCTGTCTGTAATCCAAATTTGTCCAATAATGAAATAACGGGCTTTTCTGTCTATGTTAGCTTTTCCAAGGTATTATGCTTATTTCTTTTGCTGCACTATTATCCTGGATTGAGACTAAGTTTCCAGGTTTATTTCTCAGGGATCTATGGTATGTGTTAAAGACTGTATTTGCACAAAGAGCCCCAGCAGGAGGTCTTTGTGGGAGCTTTTGGGGATTTCCTGTCAGTTCTCTTGCATTTGGGTTGACACCTTCTCCTCCTCACTATGCACTGACATAGAGTAATAATGCATTATAGATAACTGAAGAGGGTGACTTGGAGAAGTGGGAAATAAATCCAAGCCACTAGAGAGCCACTGGATATATGCCTTGCATCAGACAGAAGAGATGGTGATAAGAGCTGAGAAATTATAACAGTAATGATAGTAATGATAAAACAACTACTCTAGTATTTACTGAGAGAATTCTAAGGACTTTACATGTCTTATCTCAATTACTCTTCCCATTAACCCTATAAGTGGGTAGTAGTATGACTCCCATTTTAAAGATGAGGAAATCAAGGACCAGAGAAGTTATAGAACTTGACCCAGGTCACACAGTAAGTGCCGGAGAAAGGATTCAAATCCAGCCATGTAGACTCTGCAGCCTGCTCTCTTAACATTACATGCATGGCCTCCTCCTACTTGGTAGAACTGTGTTACACCTACTACTGATATTTTATTGTATTCATTGGAACAGCTGCAAAAGTAAAGTCATTTGGAGTTGCTAAAAGATCAACTGCTCTGGCTGCAGCCACTCTAGTCTAGTGGCTTCCAAGGAGTTCATAGGCACAAACCAGAGTATAGGCCTTGAGGGCTGAAGGGACACAAGGGAGTGGGAACACCACGGCCAGATTGTAATGATTCCACAACAAGCAATTTGAGCCAGACCTGAGCTAGACTTGCCAAGAATGTTGAGTTGTTTCCAAACTTAGGGGAAGAGAAAAAAATCTTAGGGTTTTCTACTAACCGCTCATGTTCCCTGTATGGGGAAAGTGATAAGCAGCTTCCAGCAGGATTAAAGCAGTGGTTACTTATATTCTTGTGGAAGTAAGAGGATCATGATTGAGTGAAGGGTCACAAACCCTTTCAGAGTTTGATAAAACATACAGACCTCTCCTTAAAAATATCATGTATGGTCATAACAATCTCACATCCAGGGGTGGTTTAGGCTACAGAGATTGAAGTATAAAAATATGAGTTAGGAGTTGGATTTACACTAAATACAAATAGTCTCTCTGGGTCTTTGAATCTTCAGTGTTAGACAGAATCATTTCTTAAGTAAGAAGGGAGGTATCATTCTGTACTTTAGATGAGTTCCATCATGCCATCTGTGGTAGGAAGAATTCCGACCACCCAACGAGGTTCTTGATACGTGATGTAAACACACTCGCTCCCAGTTATTCAATCAAACCCTAATCTGAAGACTGCTGTGTAGGGACTTTGCAGATATAATGAAAGTGGCAAAACAATTGATCCTTAGATAGGAAGATCATTTAGATGGGCCTGACTTAATCACATGAGCCCTTTAAAAGAGAGAATTTTCTCCAGCTGATGAGAGAAGAAATCAGACTCTGGAAGTGTGAGAAGGATTTCAGGTATCATTGCTGCTTGGACAATGGAGGAGGTCACGTGGCAAGGAATGTGGGTGGCCTCTAGGGGCTAAGAGCAGTCTCCGGCTGACAGCCAGCAAGGAAACAAGAACCTCAGTCCCACAGCTGCAAGGAGTTGAATTTTGCCAACAAGAATTAACGTGGAAGCAGATTTCTTTTTGGAGTTTCCCCGATAAGAGCTCAGCCTGGCCAGCACCTTAATTTCAGCCTTGTGATACCCGGCACAGAGAACCCACCACATAATACAAGGCTTCTGATCTACATAATTGTGAGCTCATAAGTGTATTTTAAGCTGCTAAGTTTGTGGTAATGTGTCACACAGCAAAGGAAAACTAATATACCATCTCCCCCAGATGTTCATGGTAGCTCTAGATAGGACAAAATTTTCCCCACTGCAACAATTGTCCAAAGAAGGAAAACTAATCCTCTCTTTGCTTTGTATAAATACATGCTCGATAAAATCTTTAGAAGTTTTTCTTCCTTAAGCTTGGAGAACTAGGTTTAAAACAGCTGGCTTGAACCCACCAAATTACACAGGAAGAGTCTTGCTCTGAGGACCCTTCGAATTTAAAATGCAACGTGTGGGCATTGGTTTTATCCATTCTCCTTTTCTTATTGGATATAGGAAAGCTAAATTTTCATTCTAAACTTGTATTCTAGCTTCCCCGTTGCCTCTTTCACTAAAATTCTTAAGATAGGCTTTATGGTACTCACAGCATGCCCTTAGCATTACTAACCAGGTACCAGGGATTCCATAGCCACATCTACAGTCCTGGGGGTGAGTCATAGGGTCTAATAGTTCACTTTCTGCTTCAATTTACCATGGGTAAGTCACTTATCCCTCTTAGCTTCAAGTACACCTATGGCAATTATGAAGTTTGGCTTAATTATTTGATCACTGGTATTTCATTGCTATGGTTTAAATGTATGTGTCTCATGAAAATCCATATATTGAAACCTAATCACCACGGCGATGGTATTAGAAGGTGTTGCCTTTGGGAAGTGATTAGGTCATGAGGTCTTCTCTATCATGAATTGTATTAATGCCCTTATAAAAGAGACTTCAGAGAGTGTTGAACCCCTCTTGCCCTTCTACTTGCCCCCATGTGACACAGCAACAAGGCACCATCTTGGATGCAGAGAGAGCAGTCCTCACCAGACCCTGAATCTGCCAGTGCCTTGATCTTGGACTTCCAAAGCTCCATAACTGTGAGAAATAAATGTCTGTTGTTTACAAATTACCCAGTCTAAGGTATTGTGTTATAGCAGCAGGAACAAACTAAGATATCCATCTGGAGCTAACATCCTGAGATTTAGACTTCCAGAACAAGCAGTTCTCTGGCTTCTTAAAAGCCAGTGGTGTTCAATGAATGTTTTAATTCTGATTTTTAAGGAGTTAATGCCCATCCTGAAGTGTCTCACATCCTTCTAACTTGTCCACAGGAACTTTCATTCTGGCTGGCATATTGGATCTGTCTTTTCCCTAGGCCTCTACCAAAGGAAGCAGTAAATTTCCTTTCTACCCTAGCTACATTCACAGACTGTGATAGAAGCCAACAGCTGCCATGACCATGGCCCACAAATCCATTCAGAGAGTATGTGTGGGACGCTTTTTAAGTAATAGGTAGAAAAAGCTATGCTCTCTTGGTAGAGAAATTTTATGAGAGACCCTACCCTGTACCTCAATCCCTTTCCATATAAAATTTAATAACAAATTAGAATCAATATATAACTTAATTAAAATAGCAAACCTATCAGTTATCTTGAGACTGTGACATCTTTATTCCTGCAAGATGCCTGAGATGTAAGCAGGTATGTTGCACAGAAATGCTAAATCCTTAATCAATACCACAAAATAGTTCCGGACTCCCCAGCATGATAAAATCCAGTAATCAATTACTCTGCCATAATGTAAATCTGGTACAAGAAGGATTAAAAATATTACTGAAAAATTTCTGCCTCCTGATTAACTATTGCTGGAAGTTCTCAGAATTAAAACAATCCTTCTTAATTTACTCTCCTGAAAGTTGGAACCCAAACATACCAAACTGTTAAATTCTACAGATCATATTCCACCAGGGCACAAAAGCTTCCAAGCATAAAAAGGAAAATTATCTGCCACTAGAAAAATAAATAAATAAAACCACCTCTCTAATTCTATTCCTAACAGTCCCAAGCTGCTGCTCACATAGAAAATTATGTTGTTCTAAAAGCAATAAAGAATTTGAAAACATCTCATGTTCCAGAAATCTATTTCCCGACTATTATGGAATTCTGCATTCTACAAATAAAGCCCTATTAATCCCCCTATTGACTTGCTTCTTGTGGCACTTCTCTGTAGCTATTTTAAGTGCACAACGAAGCATTTAAATATTTAATGTAAATAAATAAAGGAGGACCGGGTGCGGAGTAGCGTCAAAGAGTTTTACTATTTGGCAGTGGTAAATGTCTGCAACAGCTTGGTTAGCCACTGAAAAATCACTCAATGATAGACTCACCAGACATGTCCCCAGTTGCCTTAGGAAAAAAAAAAAAAAGATCCAGCTAGAAAAAAACACAGTGTCCAGCTCCATTATGAAAACAGGTAGAATCTGCAACCGGAAAGATGCACATAAGACTATCTGAAAAAGTCTGCAGAAAATGTTCAGAGATGAGGAAGGTGTCCTGGATGGTTGAGAAGATAGAAGTGAGAAACCCAAAGACCCTCCCTTAAGAAAGAAGTAGGAATATGAATCCTTACTTATCCCTTCCCTCAACAAACATGTCAAGTACTACTATTTACCAGGCATTGCACTAGGGAAGGGAAGGGGTTATAAGATGAATAAGACACAGCCCTTGGAAATTTTGTCCTGGAATGTTTGCAAAAAAAAAAAAAACAAACCTGCGGTTGGGGTGGGTAAGAGAAATAAAATGGAAGAGAACCTAACCCTGAATTTGAGCTCTGCCAAGAGAATACCAGGATGGGCACTGTTTTTGCGTAGGTCTCGCTATGGGACGAAGTATAAAAGTTGTACAGTGTATAGAAAAAAAAGAAACATAAAGCACCAGGTCTGGTACCATTTCACTGGGACCTTTTTACTGTAGGACAGTGCATAAGAGGATGGGTGGGTGAAGCTTGGTGGTGACAAAAGGCCATACTGGGCCTTGCGGAGCAGGGTGATGAGGAGGGTGAGCTAAGTAGTGTGATGGGCTTTCTCTTTCTACAGCTCCTAGATCTCCATGGAGATAAGGAGTTTTGTCAAGATCTGATTTTTAGGTCCTTATACACTGAACTCTGACAGCTCAGCCACTACTTAAACTAAGTCACTTTAAGCAGCCATTAAAAATACTTACGTGATCGGGCTGAATCTGTTTCTAATGAGGAGCAGAAGGCTGCTAGTCGTACTGACAGCTCTTGAACCCTGATAGGACACCTTGCACGGATCCACAGAAGCTGGCTCTGAGCAGCTCTTCATATTTGCCATTGGATTAATTAAATGTCAATGGCAGAGACTTTTCCCTAACTGGGTTATTTGATTTAAGAGCTACTGGGTAATTTTGGTTGGGTCTTTTAGTAGGAGAGGGAAGAGGAAAGGAAAGAAAGGGGCTGGAAGAAAGAGGAGAGAAAAAGAAATGTAAGAGTAGAAAACAAAGAGAGACCATTAAGTAGCAAATGTATTTCTTATTGATATTAGCAGGTGATTATTAGGCCTTCAGGCTTGAGATTACTTTGATTTACCTTTATATCTTCATTATCCTATCCCCACTCCAAATAAGAGATTTCATTCGACAGTCGATGGGATTTTTTTGTTTTCTTAAAATCTGGTTTCTCTGATAAACTCTGGGCAAGTCTCAACAGGCCACCTCCTATGAACAATACTAGATGTGGTTTGGTTTAGTGGATGACTTAAAGGAGTCATGAGACTTTCATTTAGCTTTGGCACTAATAAAATAATTGTGAGACCTTGCTTGGGAAAACTCCTTTACCTGTCTGAGCCTCAGTTTCCTAAGAGGGCTGGCTTTAACGATCACTCACAGCTCTAGAACTGTATGACTTTTATTTTTGGGCAACTGAGTATCACTGATATCCTTTGTCTTTTATATCATTTATGAACCTTTGTTTAGGTACAGCCATGTCTTGCAGGTTCTAACAGCATATTTTGTTGCCACAATACAAGACAAAAAACACATAACTCATGGCAGATTTAGAGTATTTATTTATCATGAAGCTAATTTTGAGCTATTATCTGGCTTAGGCCTGTACACTTTACTTGGCCAAAATGAATTTAGCAGGTTGTGGGAAAGTATTTTTTCAGTCGTTTGCATAGGTATGCTTTGATCTAAGCTATCAGTCTCTTCTGAACTGAGGCCTGCTTTGTTCAAAATTTGCACCACTTGTAGTCTGATATACTAAGCCCCCAAACAAAAGCAAGGACGGAAGCAAGCTCAGGCAAAGGACTTGAGACTGTGTGAGCAGGAACGCAGAAATGGCATGCCAAGGACAAATTCAAATGTAAGCATTTAGAGGATTAGCATCCCAGGGAAAAACCTTTTCATATTCTCCATTTTTGATTAATCAAAATAAACCTTTAAAAAATTACATTGTGCCTGGGAATTCATTTTTTTTTCTTTAGAGAAAAACAGAAGGAAAAATCAAAAGCATACAGATGGAGATCTATAGCTACAGTGACAGTTATGAATAGGTAGCTCACAGGATCCTTCAGGGTGGATTTCAAGAACTGAACACAGTTCAAGAAGACCCTGAGTTTGCAATTAATTATTTAGAAAATGCTCTCCTTGCTGCTAAGTAAGCACATAATGTTCTCTGGCATAGGAATTAGTTTGAATTCCCGGCCCCGAAGCTAAGCTGTCAGGCAGGACTGCTGCATGCATTTCTAACTGCAAAATAAAAAGATTCCTAAGAGAGACGTCCCGGCTTTGATGCATAACCCTGCTCTAAGGATCTTAGCCTAAGGAACAGGAAGATGGTTGGATGTTTGAGGTTGATGAGAGAAAATGGTAATTAAGAATAATTGATTAGTAATCTTAAGTGAAAGGAAAATGGAAGATGGAAACATGACACGTTAACTGCATTTTTTTGCCCTTTCTAAAAACAGTCATTGTTAATGTGAGCAGTGCCAGGCATTTGGGGATGCTGTTTCTGATAGGGGACCAGGTTGTGAAAGGGAACCAGGCTGCCAAGAGGTGAAGGCTCGTTGAGCTGGTGGCCCTTTGGGCGATAACAGAAGTGATAAGACAGTCATGGAATATATGCTAGGTCAATACAATGACAGTAGCAGGTTGGGAACCATGTAGTTGCCTGATTAAACATCTCTGATATGTACACATACAACTATGCTAAAAGATAGTGTGATGGAATGGTGAGAAAAGAACAGATAAAGTGTAAATGGAACACAGAAGAGAAGAATGTTATTTTATTTTGGGGGAACCAAGGGAAACTTCCTGAAAGAGGTAACATTTGAGTAGGACCTTGAAGGAAGAGGAAAAGTATTTAGAGGGCAGAGGAGAGGGCAATGCATTTCAGGTGAGGGCACCATAGGGGCAAAAGCATCAAAGCAGCAAGTCTGAGTAAGGGTGAGTGAGCCAGGGCAGTTAAGACACAGCACATGAGAGCAGAAAGATAGAAAATTAAGTGGGAAAGGGCATTTGGGGTCAGATTGTTAAAGGCTTTAGATGCAAAGATTTTGAGCTTTATTCTGGAAGCAATGGAAGGGTGTCAGTGTCTCTGAGCAGGAAAGGAACACAATTAGAACTGTGGAAGGGTGGGGGATGAGCTGGAAGTGGCAGAGAGGCTGAGAACTGCTATGAGGCTATGGTATAGGTAAGAGTTAATGCCGACCACAGCAGAGGGAATTAAAAGAAAGGGATGGACATGACAAACATCATGGAACTGAAGGGTATCAGACTTGATGGCTCATTACATATGGGAAGTAAAGAATACGAACAAGTAATTGAAGGGTGTGGAGGTTTTACATCTGGGTAACTAGATGGTGGTGTCATGAGCAGAGGTAGAGAACACATGGAAAGAGGAGGAAGATGGCAGGGGATAAAAGGCCTGGGGATAAGAAATTATGTTTTGGATGTGCTTAGTCATGGGAGAACAGAGAATTATGCCCATGAAAATGTCCTGCTAATATAAATGCAGGCCCAGAATCCATCCCAAATGTGTGACAGGAGACAGAATAAGAGGCATCCCTCATAAGGATGATAACTAAAGTCATGATTAGTGTAGTGGATTGAATTATGTCCCCCCAAACTCACTAAAGCTTGAATTGTGTCCCCCAAGTTTTATGTATTAGAAACTTAGCCCCCACTGTGACTGTTAAGAGGGTGGGAAATCCTATTATGGTAATTGAAAGGTGCAGACTTGAAGAGGTGATTGGATTGTAGGACTGTGCAGTAGTGAATGGATTAAAAATAGTGGTCAGGGGTGTGGTCCCGAGGGCTTTAAAAGAAGAGGAGAGTCTCTTTCTCCCTCTCTATTCTTTGCTTCCACCATCTTGCTATGTGAGATCCCTGGGTCACTGTCGCCACCACCAGATGGACTTTGGACTTCCCAGCCTCAGAAACTGTAAGCAAAAATGTCATTTTCTTTATAAATCACCCAGTTCAGTGTACTTTGTTATAAGCAACAAAAATGGACTAATACAATTAGCAACAACAGCAGATTAACAGAGAAGGGAAGAGAAACGAGGATTACGTTCTAATCCTCAACATGGAGGGAGCAGAGAGAGAGGAAGGCTTGTGGGCAGAAAGACAGGGAAGAAGCAGTAGGAGAGGATGAAGAATGAGAGAGGTCCAAGCTTCTGAAAGCCACTGGGGGAGACAGTGTCAAGGAGGACGGAGATATTCAACAGAGCTCACGAGCTGCCAAGAAGCCAAGCACGATGACACAACTGAGGTACTAAAGTGGCATTTGTGATCTTTGAAAGAGCAGTGTCCATTTGGGGACAAGAGTTTGAAGAGTGGGTTAGGAATTTGCAAATGTAGTGATTAAAATATAAGGCTATCTTCTGTTTATTACAGAGAACATAGGTATGGAACTCAGAACATTGGGCATTGAAATGTGATGGTGATAGACACGGAGTTGAAAAAGGTAAACAGTTATTCAAAATGGAACATTTTGTATTTTTATTTCAAACTTTGAAATTCACTTACTCTCATCTATTCTGAAGTAAATGGAACCAATGAACAAAAGTTTAACTTAATTAAGCATATGTTAGCGTTTAATTCAGCACCCGGGTGTAAAACCAAATACACCTGCAGGGATGGAGCATTTCTGTGGCTAATATTTGCTGAATATTATGGGTTACCTTTAGAAATTAGAGTAGTAAGTGAAATTAATATTACTGGAGTACTTACTATACTCCTGAGGACCAAACAGTCATTGTCTCTATAGACCTTACATTTTTTCCACAGATGTTGTGTACTGCCATAACTTTAAATTCTCAGAACTGCTGTTGAGACACAGCACTGCAGAGCTGGAAGTGAAGGAGAAGGCCCTTGCCTTGAAGTCTGAAGCTCTGAGTTCAGATTCTGCCTCCAACATTGGCCTAGCTCAGAGAGCTGCTGGCTCTGGGTTAGTTACCCAGTCTCTACTGTTTCTTTTTCTTTTGCTACAAGTTGAGACTTTAGTGCCTATCAGCCACTTTATCGAGGGCTTATACAAAATTTTACTTTCCCCTCCCAACAAGCCTGTAGAAGAAGGCAAACATTCCTCGTTTCGTAGATGAAAAACTGAGTTAATTGGATTTAAATCAAATAAATTAGGTGGGATTATTTTTCCCTGGCTCCCTATCTAAAGTAAGCCCCTTTCCCAACACTTCTGATACTTTTTCCTGCAATACTTTTCTACCTAGAATTTATCAGCATACACTTTACTTATCTTGTTTATAGTCTGTCTTCCCTGATAGAATGTAGGCTCCCTTTGGGAAGGAACTTTTGCTGTTTTGTATATGCTGTATCTCCAGTTCATAGAACACATAATAGGTGCTGGATAAATATTTGTTTAATAAAAAGCTGCATTGAACATACGAATACACATATCTCTAAGTGCAACAGATGTGACTGTGTGCAATTTAAAAGGTCCATATACAGATGTGTGTTAGCCATAGCATTCACATAAAATAAGACCAAGTTCTCAAGTTCATTTTGTTCAATTGCCTGTACAGCACAGATTTGAAAATTTAAAATTGAATCATTAATATTCTAATATTGTTTCATCAGAACTTTTCCATGGCTGTACTGCTTTGTCAAACAACTGAGCAATTCCTTTCTTGTTATTTTTCCTCCTAAATCTGTGGCGGGTTGATGTCTGAGAACCTTGGATCTTTCTTCCAACTCATGTTAAGTCCTTGGCTGCCTACCAGATGTTTCCTTTTTCTTTTCCCCTAGACAATCTTTCTATCTTTCTTAATGGGTTCGGTGAGTCACTATAAGTGCATTTTTTCATGAGATCTTTCTATGGTCTGAGAAACCAAAATAACCCCAAATGAGCCATTGGCAGGCATTGAAAATCGTAAACTTTTAAAGCTATATGAGATTTGTAGAGCAATCAGTCCAAGAAAAAGAGAATAAAGAGAAATAAGAGGGCCAAAGATATTTTATGGAGGAAGAAACTGAAACCTAAGGGGCTAAGTAACTTGTTCAACGTCACAGCACAAGTGAATGATGGATCAGGGACTAGCATCCGATCTTTGGATTTATACTCCTCTAGTATGGTATCAGTAGTCCTCAACCTTCTACATAGGAGTGTGGCATGGGAGCTTTGGAAAAATAAGTGTGAATCCACATTCACATATTGTGATTTAATTGGTCTAGAGGGGGGTCTGGTTATCAGTATTTTTCATAAGCCATACACGTGCTTCTGATGTACATCCAGCATTGAGAACCACTGAGTTATACCATGATCCTTCTCAGTGCATTATACACCTGTAGCCATTTCTGGATCCATTAAAATAATATATTCAACTTATTTATACTGTGGGGAGAAAAGGCACATATTCAAGTTAAGATCTATAGGTTGTTGCTATATCTTCCAAAGTATGGTTGGTTCATGGTGATCATACAAACCAAGAGAAATGTCAGGTTCATTGTCAATTAGGGGGGTGCTAGGTTGTTATTCCCATAGCTACTGGATTTTTTTTTTTTTTTGGAGAGTTCTGGGAAAAATATGAGAGAAGAAAAAAGATGAAGAAAAGTGACAACCCTCCAGCATGGTCAAGGAGGGATCTGAGACTGATATTTATATGAATGTCAGGCAAGCTGGGTGGCAGGATGGCTTTGGGCCAGAATCAGAAGTCAGCACCCATCACTAAAGCTTTCAGAGCAAGACTCTGATGGGGAGGAATTTTATTTAAATACTGATCTTCCCCAGGGAGTCGGTATTTATATTTAGTCTATAGAGAACACTTAGTATTTATCTTAAAATAGTGAACATAATTTCTAAGTCTGCTGACTTAACCCACTGCATTCCTGGTTTTGTTCCATTGTGTTCAACCATTGGCATCTTACCTCACTGGCTTGACTTTTGTTTTGTCCTGGACTTGCCCATTCAGTGTATCTAGATTTTAGCTTTAGTTTCCTTCCTCGCTTTCATCTCCTCTCCTAGGAAGTTTACAGAAAATTCCCTAATTTACCTTATTTATTGGGACAATGCTCCACTTTCTCATGTGCTGAACTTTGTGAGGAATACCTCTCAAAGGCAGACCTTGACAGTTGGAATGATATCAGCAATTTAAGACAACATCAATGAGGGACCCACGGTAAACAGAATTCAGATCTGACAGTAAAGTATTGCAAGTTAAATTCAAGAGTCTGTCTCCTCTCCAGAGTAAATCAGCAGACTTTTGGAAGTTTCTTTCCCACTTTCAGGTCTCTAGGGTACCAGTGAGTGCACTAAGGCAGATGCGTATCTATAAAAATGCCCCTTGCCCCCTTCAGAGTTATTCATGAGGCTTTCCAAAGCTCTCTCATTTTACTCCCAAGGAACAGCCAAATCTGGGAGCCTCTGGGTCAATGTGTCACTCTGTGAACTTGAGGCAGCAAGAGCATCAGTCATTGGAGGGGCATTTTCTGTAAGTCAATATGGCCTCCACCTGGATACTGAGCATTCAGTAATTGACATGTGCTCCCAGAAGAACCCTTTAGGAAAAGTCAATTTGATGACACCACTGAAATGCTGGTAACTGGAGGCCTGAGATGAAAAATGCAAATTTATTAATATAGGCTGAAATGTCCACAAAACAATGTCAAGCTAGAAAAACTGAAATCTACCTAATTGCTTGTTACCTTGGGTCTTGAACACAACCTTCACTTGACCTGATCCTCCTTCCTGTTACTGAGCTTGTGTTTCCTCCTTTCACAGCCAAATTCTCAGGAAATTGACCTGTATGTCTTTCTTCTCTTTCTTCAGAACATCTTGTCCTCATTTAATTTGACTTCTGCTGCTATTATTCTTTGCAAACTCCATCTTATTAAATAAAAACACTTTTTGTGCTACTTTTAGGTTAAGCCAGTGCTCTGCACACGGTAGGGGTTTAATGAATGCTTAATTCAACAGATGTTTTGCTTTATTCATTACATTATCAAAGACCACTCCTAACCTCCTAGTCAATATATTTTTATTTGCTGACTCTCTGAGAGATACTACTGCCTCTTCTCACTTTCTTGAAATCATGTTTGCCTTCATCGGGTATAAAGTAGAAAGACCACTAGATTTGGAAGGCAAATAACACTAGTTATTTCCTTGACCCAGCACTTAAAGTTTGTGTGTGACTTTGGTGAAATCATAATCTTTCTTATCCCATTTCTTTCCTCTATAAACCTGCTTCTTCCTGACAAAATCCGGGTGAGAATCAAATGGACCATGTTAAAGTAAATATATGCATACATACATTGCAAATTGAATTAACCCTTTCTTACTGCACCTGCCTCACTGTGTTATGGAGAGGATACAATTAACGGTATGTGTATGTGAAATTACCTAGCAAGGTGGAGGCCTGGATGATGAGAAAGGGCCACTCATGCCTCCATAGAGAGGAACACTCCAAGCAGAGGGCACATTTTGTGCAGTGATACTATGGAAGGGAAGAGTCTGCCTGGAGGAGGAGGAACAAGAGGATGGACCAATGTGGTTTGAATATAAAGAACAAGAGCAGGAGTGATACAAGATGACACTGGAAAGATTAGCAGGGATCAGATCATATAGAAAGTTGTAGAAACTTCAATTTTATTCTAAGTGCAATGGAGTGCCAATTGAAGGCTTTGAGCAAGGGAATAGGGTGATCTTACTGAATTTTAAAAAAATATCACAATGGCTGCTGTGTAGGGAATAGATTGTAGTGAGGCCAGCATGGAAGCAAGGAGATAAATTAGGAGGTGGGTGCTGCAGTCATCCAGAGACTAACTGATAGGGGCTTCTCTTGGGGAGACAATCATGTAGATGAAAACAGTAGACACATGGCTTTTACTGATATGATTTTGATGCTCTTCACTATATGGCTACAGTGCTATATTCTAACTTCAACTTATGCTTTATTCCTAACATGCCCCTTTGTGCCAGCCAAGCTAAGGCACAATTGTGCCCCTTCATGCATTTTTGCATCCATGCCTTGTTTCCTTATTAAAATGCCCTCTCTATATAGTCTCCACACTTTTTGATTATGAGCTTGCCCCTGTAATATGAGGGTCTTCAAAAAGTTCAGGGAAAATGCATATTAAAACAAACAAACAAACAAAAAACACCAACTATGCATGGATTTCAAGTGTTTTTTGTACCAAAATAATGTGTACTAACTAGTTGTAATATGTCTGAGCAGGGTCTTGTTTGAGACACTGAGAAAGATAAGATAAAGTTTGAAAAGAGCCTCTCTCAGAGCAACATGAATTTTGCTAAAGTTGGAACAGGAACAAACACCAAATTTATGGTGAAGCTTGGGTGGAAGAATGGTGAAATCAATGATACTTTACAAAAAGTTTATGGGGACAATGCCCCAAAGAAATCAGCAGTTTACACGTGGATAACTCATTTTAAGAAGGAATAAGACGATGTTAAAAATGAAGCCCACAGCGGCAGACCATCCACATCAATTTGAGAAGGGAAAATTAATCTTATTCATGCCTTAAATGAACAGAACCAACAATTAGCATCAGAAAAAATAGCCATCACCGTACACATCTCAGTTGGTTCAGCTTGCACAATTCTGACAGAAAAATTACAGTCGAGCAAAGTTTCCACTCAATGGGTGCCAAAACTGTATCCAGATCAGCTGCGATGAGCAGAGCTTTCAATGGAAATTTTAAATAAGTGGGATCAAGCTCCTGAAGCATTTCTTTGGAGAATTGTAACAGGAGATGACACGTGGCTTTACCAGTACAATCCTGAAGACAAAACACAGTCAAAGCCATGGCTACCAAGAAGTGGAAGTGAGCGATCCAGTGAAAGCAAAAGCTGACTGGTAAAGAACAAAGTTTACAGCAACAGTTTTTTTGGACCCTCAAGGCATTTTGCTTGTTTTTATCTTTTAATTTCATTTTCTACAAACCTTTCGAAGTCTAATCATATGTGCATGTATAAATTGTATACATGTACATTATTAATTCATATGGTAAATATTAGTAAAGCCTAACTTTTTAAAAACATAAAAAGTAAATATAAATGAAAGTTCTAATTATTTCTTCCTTCACTCCACTAGATGTCTTGTGTCCTGTGGCTCGCTTCAGACAAGCATGTCACTTAAGGAACACATCTCTAGGCTATCAATTCCTACAGACTCTTTAAGGTTTAAATCAAGCAACTTTTCCCATAGAAATTTTAACATTCTTTTGCTCTGAAGTCCTATAAGTACTCGAGTTAATTAAATTTATCATTTATCATTCATTATTTGTACTTCTTCAGTCTATCATGGTCTGTCTATCTTCATCTGGACTACAGGCTCCTTGAGGGCACTGACTAATATGAATCTAACATGTATCATTGTTTTTACCCACATTAATACTTGTTGCTGGAGGAGAAATCTAATAATAATTTTAAAAAACCCTTTTTGGTTACAGACATCAAGGATTACTCATTAATTCAACAAAAATTATCCACCAAGTGTCTACTATGGATAAAGTGTTCAATTTTCTGGGTATCAAGAGGTGACAGGACCAGAAAGTTCTCTTCTCTCATAGAACTGACATTCAAGAGGGATGGTGATGGAAAATAAATAAATTATGGAACAAGGTAATTTAAAATGATGAGCAGTGAGTTCTGTGGAGAAAACCATGTAGTAGGGATGTTAGTTGGAGTCACTGTGATGAATGAAGGCCTCTGAGGAGGTGCCATTGTACCTCTCTGTCCCTCAGAGGATAGATGACTCAGAAGAGTTAAGGTTATCAGAGGTGAGTTATAGATGCTTGCCATTCCACTTGGTTCACTTATCCTCATTTATTTAGCTCTATTTCCATCTCCTTCATTGTTAAGATTATTCAAAATTCCTTTGTCTTCATGACCAATTCTGATTTTGAAAGGCTAGCCAGTAACTTATAAGTCAGTATAGTAAATCAGTAAGCCTAATGTTAGCTGCCATAACAAACAAGTCCCCAAATCTCAGCGGCTTAACACAATAGAAACTTATTTCTTATCTATATAACAGTTCAGTTTGAGTGTTCTTCATTAGCAGGTGACTTTTTGAGATCTAGACTCCTTTCACCTTTGGCTCCATTCTTCTCTAAGACCTTAGAGTTCTCCATGTTGAGCCAGAGGATGGGAAAGAAAGGGAGAGATGACACATAGGAGGATTTTGTGAACCTGCAATGAAAGTGGTGATGTGCATTCTAGAACAATGAGGTTATGTCTTGTTGCAAAGGTGGCTGGGAAATGTAGTCTCATTGAGGTCTTGGAACAAAAGAAAAAATGGGTTTGTGAAAGGCTGGCCAGCTTCTGCTAGAGTTTGCTTCTCCAGAGTTCCTTTTCCTAAATTCTGAAAATACTCAAATTTGTTGACCACCACAAAGTCAGAAAAACATGCATATGATTAAACGGGCCTTTGACTGAGTGAGTTCCTCTCCAGTGATTATTTTCTCTCACTTATTGTAACTTCTTAGTTAATTTCATGCATCCCACTTGTTCCCGCAAACTGGTGCATTTTCACAAATCTAAACAATAAATCAGGATTCAATCCTGAATTACAAATGTAGTACTTTAGTGCAAACCTTCTAGCCACAAGTAGAAATTCACAGCATACACTTTCCAGTTCATTAGATTCAATGCCACAAAATGACCCGAAGCAGCACCTCTTCTTGAGATAACGAAATGGTTGGCTACACTAGCTGCTAGAGTGCCTAAAAATAAAGTGTGTAAATTCATTCAGTAATAAGCTCTTCGCCTTGTGGTGGGCCTACAATAATCTTTATCGCTCTGTTTACTTGGAATATGTAATTTTAAAAATCAGGCTTAATTATTTTAACTTGTCAATGTACCTAATTCTTTATTTATCACTTCTTTTAATGGAGGCGGGGAGGGGGACAAATGATTAGTAGGTTGGGAAACCTCAATGCTTTGACTTTTTATTTACACTGTTTTGCTCATAGTCACCTGGTTCTTGCATATTATGTACTATTTATATTTCTTGGAGGCTCTGAAAATACATTATGGTACATTAAAGCTACTATTGTCTCTGAATTGAGTGAGGGAGTCAATTATTATATTATTTTATCAGGGTTAAATAGGAAACCAAGAAAGTTTAGGCAAAAGTATCTACTAACTTGTTCAGTTCTTATTTATAGGGCTGAGATAAATGTGGCTGTGCCTGAAAAGGGCAGCAATAAGGAAGACTGAATTTAGCCAGAAATGAATTTAACTGAGGTAACCTACATTAGGGAAGCTGAGATAGCCATAGCCACAGAAATGAAACATGGAATTCAGAGAAGGAGAGAAATAATCAATAGTGTACAAGGCACAAGAAAGGGATCAGATCTGTTGTAAAGACAGGTTGAGAAGAGCAGTTGAGAATGAATGGCTCCTTCACGTCTCACCTATCTCCTCCCCAACCTCTCTCTGCACCCTTTTTTGAGCTTCCATAAAGTTCTGCTTTCTTTATAAAGCTCCTCTCTCTGCATAGCACAATTAAAATACAATGGACATGGTAAAGATTTTTCTGTCCTTTCACTTTCTGTCAAGTTCAAGAGAGGACTACTTTCTGTTACTTTCTTATGCACTTATTGTAATAAAATATTTGTTTATAGCCATTCTACCTAATTTAATCAAGTATTTATTATGTAAACCTCTGTTTTGTATCTTCTATGTGTCATGCCCAGGTATATAAAAATGAAGTGATACAAAGATCTTGGCATCAAGGGGATTATAATCTAGTGAAGATAGGCAGGCATATAAATGAACAATTAAAGCATAATTCAACAACTTCCAGTTCAAGATGTCTGACTAAGAAAATCTATTTGTTTTTTCTCTTTCCAAGATTCTACTGAAGTAAAAGAAGAAATATGAAAGTAAGGGTAAACCCACAGTAAAATTAGGAATCCAAGAAGAGCAGGGCCACTGCATACCATTGGGCAGCTTTTTTAAAAAGCACCATCAGCCAGCCATATATCCCAAAGCACTCTGGAAGACACAGTGGATGGACTTGGATTAACAGAGGAGTGTTTGTGACTCATGAAAGTGAAAGTGGGTACCATTCAAGAGTGAATTTTCCTAGTTGAATTCAGGAAGAAGCCTCAGATCAGAGATGCAAGACTTACAAGTAGCAATAAGCCAAAAGATGGTCAGTGCGGTGATTGTTAGAAGGCCTATGGGACCAACTGTACCAGTCTTCACTGTTAAAGTGGCGGAGTCAGCATTTGCTGCTGACACAGGAACCACTCTGTAAACAAAGGGGGCAACTGATTCATGGGGAAAGCCAGCATGGATATTGATTCCAGGGAAAGAAATGGAATAGGGCAATGGACAAGCGCTCCTAGGCTCAGAAGGCAAGCTCCTTCCTTGCTCACATTCTCCCGTTCACTGCAGTTAGGGCTTCTAGGATGAGAGTGACTCCTTCACTGCTGAGGGAAAAAATTATTGCTCTTTTTGTTGCAATAGAGAGGATATGTCTAAGGTATCCAATATCTGTCTAATAACAGTAAAAGAAGTAGAGAAAATAGAGAAGGGAGCAAGAAAAAGAAATTGAAGAAAAAATTTCTCCTATCAGTAAAGAATTGGCAAAGGAGAAAAATTAAAACAAAAATGACATACACCTAGGAACATGTTTGTGAAACTTCTGAGCACAAGTAAACAGAAAATCCTGTAGATTAAAAAGAGAAAATTTACTTCCAAAAAGCAAGAATCAGAGTAATAGCAGAATGCTCAATTTGCCACAAAGAATGCTAAAATATAATGAAATAATGTCTACAAGGTTCTAAAGGAAAATGGTTTTGAACTGAAAGCCCTATACCCACAAACATTGTTCAAGTATGAAAGCAAAAAGAGAGCCCTCCCAATTTATCACCTATTTGCTTTCTGAAAAACATACTTGAGGATCTGTAATAGTGAAATGGAAAACCTATGGAAGGTGAAATTTCATGGGCTACAAGGAAAAAGTGGTGAAAAAATAAACCAGGAAAGCTTATAGTTAACTCTAAATAATTGTTGATGTGACTATAACATTAACTGCAACTCTTCAGTAAGGATTATTAAAAGCAAACTGATGGTTTATAAATTAATAGAGATATAAATTCTACTTTATCACACCAAAACATGAAAGTGGGAGAATAAAAAGAAAATTGGCAGATATTGTTAAAATTCTGATCTAGATGTAAAAATACCTTTATTTATTTATATTTATTTATTTCAAATATTCATGAGATACAAAGCTGATTGTCCCCCCCTCCTGCCCATGATGTGGGGGTCAGATTTGTATTAGGGATATACCCATTACCAGAAATTGCTTTCATACCCTTTGTCCCCTTCCAATTATCCCCCAACTTCCCTCCCCCTCCCGCTCTCCCCTCAACTTCAATTTGTAGCCCTAGGCATGTCCTCTCCCTCTGTAAGACCGTAGCACTACCGTGGTCTTTCTTTCCTGCCTTCCTTTCTCTCTTAGCTCCCACATATGAGTGAGCACATGTGGTATTTATCCCTCTGTGCTTTGCTTGTTTCACTCAACATAAGTTCCTCCAGGTTCATCCATGTTGTTGCAAATGGGAGTATTTCATTCTTTTTTATGGCAGAATAGTATTCCATGGTGTTTATATACCACAGTTTCCTTATCTAATCATCTATTAATGGACGTTTAGGTTGGTTCCATATCTTGGCTATTGTAAACAGAGCTGCAATAAACATGGGAGTGCAGGTATCTCTTCGACATGTTGATTTCCATTCCTATGGATGTATACCCAGAAGAGAGATTGCTGGATCATATGGAAGATTTATCTGTAGTTGTTTGAGAAAACTCCAAATTGTTTTCCAAAGTGGTTGCACTAATTTATATTCCAACCAACAGTGCAGTAGTGTTCCCTTCTCTCCAAACCCTCACCAGCATTTGTTATTCACCATCTTTTTGATCATATCCAGTCTAACTGGAGTGAGGTGGTATCTCAATGTGGTTTTAATTTGCATTTCCCTGACAACCAGTGATGTTGAGCATTTTTTCATGTATCTGTTGGCCACCTGTATGTCTTCCTTTGAAAAATATCTGTTGAGCTCTTTTGCCCATTTTTAAATTGGGTTATTTGTGTTTTTACTGTATAATTGCTTGAGTTCTATGTATATTCTGGATATTAGTCCCTTGTCAGATGCATAGTTGGCAAAAATTTTCTCCCACTCTGTAGGTTGTCTTTTCACTCTCTTGATTGTTTCTTTTGCTGTGCAGAAACTTTTTAGTTTGATATAGTCCCATTTGTTTATTTTTTCTTTTGCTGCTTGTGCTTTTAGGCTCATGTTCATAAAGCTTGTGCCCTGACCTAACTGCTGAAGTGTTTCACCTATATTTTCACTTAGTAATTTTACAGTATCGGGTCTTAAACCTAGGTCTTTAATCCATTTTGAGTTGATTTTAGTGTATGGTGAAAAATGCATATCTAGTTTCATTCTTCTGCATATGGATATCCAGTTTTCCCAGCACCACTTGTTGAAGAGGCAGTCTTTTCCCCAATGTAGATTTTTGTTGCCTTTGTCTAATATCAGATTGCTATAAGCCTGAGGAGTGATTTCTAGTTTCTCTGTTCTACTCCACTGGTCTGAATGTCTGTTTTTAACCAGTACCATGCTGTTTTGGTTACAACAGCTTTGTAGTATAATTTTAGTCAGGCAGAGTTATGCCTCTAGCTTTGCCTTTTTTGCTCAGGATTGCTTTGGCTATTCAGGGTCTTTTGGTGTACGATATGAAAGGTAAGATTGTTTTTTCCATTTCTGTGAAGAATGTTGTTAGTATTTTGATGGGGATTGCATTGAATCTGTAGATTGCTTTTAATTGTATAGACATTTTCACAATGTTAATTCTTCCAATCCAAGAGCATGGAATATCTTTCCATCTTTTTGTGTCTTCTTTAATTTCTTTCAGAAGTGTTTTGTAGTTCTCATTGTAGAGGTCTTTTACTTCCTTGGTTAAATTGATCCCTAGGTACCTTTTTTTGGTGACAATTGTAAATGGGCTTACTTTCTTTATTTCTCTTTCTGTTAACTCATTATTTGAGTATATAAATGCTACTGATTTCTGGGCATTTATTTTGTATCCTGCAATGTTACTGAAGTTGTTAACCAGCTCTAGGAGTTTTTTTTATAGAGTCTTTAGGTTTTTCTATATAAAGTATCATGTCATCTGCAAACAGGGAAAGTTTGACTTCATCTTCTCCAACCTGGATTCCCTTTATTTCTTTCTCTTGCCTGGTTGCTCTAGCTAGTACCTCCAGCATTATGCTGAATAGAAGTGGTGAGAGTGGACATCCTTGTCTTGTTCTTGTCCTTAAGGGGAAGGCTTTCAATTTTTGCCCATTCAGAGTAATACTGGCAGTGGGCTTGTCATAAATGGCTTTTATTGTGTTAAGATATTTTCATTCTATACCTAATTTGTTGAGAGTCTTTATCATGAAGGAATGTTGAATTTTGTCAAATGTTTTTTCAGCATCTATTGAGATAGTCATATGGTCTTTGTCCTTGAGCTTGTTGATGTGATGCATTTATTGACTTTCATATGTTGAACCATCCTTGCATCCCTGGGATGAATCTCACTTGATTATAGTGTATAATTTTTTAAATACATTGCTGTATTCTAATTGCTAATATTTTGTTGAGGATTTTAGCACCTAGGTTCATCAAGGATATTGGCCTGTAATTTTCTTTTTTGTTGTGTCTTTATCTGGTTTTGGTATCAGAGTTATGTTGGCCTAACAGAATGAGTTTGGGAGAGTAGAGTCTGTTTCAGTTATTTGGAACAGTTTCATGAGAATTGGTATTAACTCCTCTTTAAAAGTTTGATAGAATTCAGCTGTAAAGCCATCCGGACCCAGGCTTTTTTTTTTTTGGTGGAAGATTGCTAATTACCACTACAATCTCCTTGCTTGATATTGGTCTGTTCAGGTTTTCTATCTCTTCTTGGTTCAGCCTTGGTAATTTATATGTGTCTAGAAACATCCATATCTTCCAGATTTTCAAATTTGTTGTCATGCAGTTGTTTATAATAGTCTGTAATGATTCTTTGTATTTCTATGGTGTCAGTTGTAATGTCTCCCTTTTTATTACTGATTTTTGTTATTTGGGTCTTCTCTTTTCTTTTTTTTTTTTTTTTGTTAATCTAGCTAATGGCGTGTCTATTTTGTTTATCTTCTCGAAAAACCAACTTTAAGTTTTGTTAATCTTTTCTATTGTTTTTTGGGTCTCTATTTCATTTAGTTCTGCTCTGATCTTAATTATTGCTTTCCATCTACTGCCTTTAGGTTTGGATTGTTGTTGATTTTCCAAGTTCTTTGAGGCATAGTATTAGGTCATTTATTTGGAGTCTTTCCTTTTTTTTGATATCAGCATTTACTGCAATAAATTTCCCTCTTAGTACTGCTTTTACAGTATTCTACAAGTTTTGGTATGATATATCTTTATTTTCATTAGTTTCTAGACATTTTTTGATTTCCTGTTTAATTTCTTCTTGGACCCATAGGTTATTCTGGAGCTTATTATATATTTTCCATGTATTTGTATATCTTCCAGTGATTTGCTTATTATTTATCTCCAGTTTCGTCCATCGTGGTCTGAAAAGATTGTTGGAATGATTTCAGTTTTTTAAAATTTGCTGAGACTAGATTTGTGAGCTGATATGTGGTCTATCCTGGAGAATGTAACATGAGCTGATGAAAAGAAAATGTATTCTTTAGCTGTTGGATGAAATGTTCTGTATATATCTGCCAAGTCCAGTTGGTCTAGAGTGTAGATTAAATCTTCTGTCTCTTTGTTGACTTGTTGACTTGAAGTCCTGTCCCATACTGAGAGAGGGGTGTTCAGATCACCCACTATTAATGTATTAGGACCCATCTCCTTCTTTAGGTCTAAGAGTGTTTGCTTGATATATTTGGGTGCTCCAGTATTGGGTGCATATATGTTTATGATTATTATGTCTTCTATCTGGGTAGTTCCCTTTATCATTATATAATGGCCTTCTTTGTCTTTTTTAAATGTTTTTTGGTTTAAAGTCTATTTTGTCTGATATAAGAATAGCTACTCCTGCTCTTTTTTGGTTTCAATTTGCATGGTGTATCTTTTCCATTCCTTCACTTTTAGTCTATGAGTGTCTTTACAGGTGAGGTATATGCTTGAAGACAGCATATACTTGGTCTATCTTTTTAATCCAGTCAGTCTGTGTCTTTTGAATGGGGAGTTTAGTCCATTCACATTTAGAGTAGTTATTGAGAAGTGTTGTTTAATTCCTGTCATTTAATTGCTATTTAGGTGGCTAAATATCTTTTGATCATTATTTCCCCTTTTATTTCTCTTCTTCAATGTGAGTTGGGGATTTAAGGTGGAATGGTTTAGGTTCTTTCTCTTTCTTGCTGGCATTTTTGTTTTAACTGTGGGTTTTGCTCTTTCTTGTGTATTTGTGATGATGGTCACCATTATTAAGAATCCAGATCAATGACTCTCTTGAGAATTTCTTGTAGGGCTGGTTGTGTGGTGGTGAACTCCCACAACTTTTGTTTGTCTGGGAAATACAATATTTCTCCCTCATTTCTGAAGGAGAACCTTGCTGGGTAAAGAATTCTTGGCTGGCAGTTTTTTTCTTTTAGTATTTTGAATATATTGTTCCACTTTCTTCTGACCTATAGGGTTTTGGTTGAGAAGTCTGCTGTTAGTTTGATGGGAGTTCCCCTATAAGTGACCTGAGGCTTTTCTCTTGCTGCTTATAGAATTCTCTCTTTGTCTTTAAGCTTTACAAATTTAACTATAATATGTCTTGAGGAGGATCTTTTTGGGTTGAATTTGTTTGGGTACCTTTGAGCTTCCTGGATCTGAAGGTCTGTATTTCGCCCTACACCTGGGAAGTTTTCTATTACTATTTCTTTGAGTAGGTTTTTGAAACCTTTTCCCTTCTCCTGCACTTCAGGAATACCCACAATTCAGATGTTAGAGTGCTTGAGATTGTCTGTTATCTCTCTTAGGTTTTCCTCATTATTTTTAATTCTTTTTCCCTTTTTTTTGTATGCCTATTTAAAAAAGACCATCTTCAAAATCTGAAATTCTTTCTTCTGCTTGCTCTACCCTGCTGCTCAAGCTCTCAGTCATGTTTTTTATTTCATTGAGTGAGTCTTTCATTTCTAGAAGTTCTGCTCCACTCTTTTTTATGGTATTAATCTCTTTGTAGATTTCCTCCTTCATATTCTGGATGTTTTTACTTGTTTCATTGTGTTCTCTAATTGAGTCTTCCTTTATTTCTTCAAGTTTTCTTAAGATCGTTACTTGAAATTCTTTTTCAGACATTTCAAGGATTCCCTGTTTCATGGAGTCTAACTTTCGTGCATTACTGTATCCTTCAGTGGTGTCATTTCTTCTTTATTGTTTGTACTTCTAGTGTTTTTTCCCTGGTGCTTGGTCATTCAGTAGGGCATTTGCTTCTTCTATTATACTGTGGTTGGCTGTTGAATGGCCTTGGATGCTACTGTAAGGGTGACAGTAGGTGTGGTTAGGTTAAACCAACTTGGTTCACATTCTAGGCTCTGTGGTTGTAGAATGAGCCCCTAACATGTGGAGTTCTGTTGGGCCAAACCTGGTGGGTCAGATCTGTTGGCTGGTGCTCCCCCCTGGGTCTAAGGTGGGATGAGGGGCCACATGGAGCCACATGGTTCCACTGGCTGGCTGGTGCTGGCGGGCTCATCTGTGCAGTGCTGGTTTGGGGTGGCAGGGTGGGTCCTGGAGCTCCTCCCCTGCCCAGGTCCAAGGCAGCAGGGTAGGGTGACCACATGGAGCCACATGGTCCTGCTGGCTGGCTGGTACCTGTGGGCTCACCTGCCTAATAATCCCTTTCAAAGATATTTCTAATAATTTTAAGAATAATATTGATAGAATTGGAATTCGAGGCAGAACTCTTACATTATTAGAGAGGAATATAAGGCAATAGGAATGGGAGGAGAAGGAGGAGTAGCAACAACATGGGAAATGGAAAGCAAATGTAGGTGGCACCTACCATATCAAACACTTGCAGTCACAATACTTGAGAAGTGGTTAAACTCCTCTATTAAAAAACAAATGCTATCAGATGGAACTTTAAAAAAATGTAAGACAAAATAGTAATGAAAATGAAAACAGGATATAAAACAAAAGATCAGATTAAATGACATTAATATCAAATGAGACAATTCAAGGTAAAATATATTAAACAAGACAAAGTGCTCTACCTTTAATGATGAAAGGTCTAATTTATGAAGAAGGTATTACTGTAATGAACCTTTATGCTCATAAGAAATAGAAATGAAACATGCAAAACTAAAGCTGTTAGAGATAAAAGGAAAGTAGTAAAGCTGGTAGACTTCTAACATATATCACTCAGAAATAGATCAAGCAAAAATAAAAACATAATAAATATAAAGATTTCTGAGATATATATATAGAATTTTGTACACAAAAGTGGGCAATATATTTTGTACTCCAGGGCTCCATGGAACCAATCATGTACTGCACCACAAATAAATCACAATAATTTCTAAGAGTAGGATTTAGATATGACACATTTTCCAGAAACAGAAAACCTAGATAATATTTAAATCACAGTGTAATAAACTCTAGACACTTAAAAGTTATGAAATGTGCTTGTGAATATCTCTGTGGACCAAAAGAAAATTAAAACTCTAACCACAGAAAATTTAGAAATAAATGAAATGTTAACATCACATACCAAAATGTGTGAGATATGGCAAAAGAAAAGTTTAGGCTTAAATGTTAGTGTAATAGCATTTATTAACGAAAGTAACTAATATTAAACTCAAGAAGCTTACAAACAAGTAAACAAAAACCAAAGAAAATATGAGAAAGTATTATGTATAAGCAGAAAAAAATTAAATGGA
This sequence comes from Cynocephalus volans, assembly GCF_027409185.1. NCBI lineage: Eukaryota > Metazoa > Chordata > Mammalia > Dermoptera > Cynocephalidae > Cynocephalus > Cynocephalus volans. The sequence goes on along the minus strand of NC_084471.1, from coordinate 61,469,021 downwards.
GAAGAAAACAAATAGAAAGCAGATTTAAACAAAGCAAGGGAAAAGAGGAAATGTAACAGCAGATTCAGACGAGATTAAAAAGTGATAAAAACACCACAAAATGTGGAGGTTGGATATTTCAACTCAACAAAACAATGTATGGTTTCCCCCCCTCACCCCTTCCTTTTTTCCTTTCTTTTCTTCTTTGTTCCTCTCTTTCTACCTTTCTTTCTCCTTTCTTCTCTCCCTCTCTCCCTTCTTCTCTCTGATCCATTCATCCATCCTTCTAAAAGAAAATACCAGAAATACGAAATGTTTTCTCTGGGTGGAGATATTACAGAACATTTAAAATTTTCTTTGACTTTTCTGTATTTTTGTAATCTTTTTTTCCTAACAACCTTTTATTTCTATTGCTGCTACTTCTATTACTAGTACAACCACCAATTATTAAATATATTTTGTGCCAGGTTCTGGTCTCTATCTTTTATGTGTATATGAAATAATCTTTCAATGACCTTGTGAAGAAAATGAAACGAGTATATTATTTGTAAAATTAAAATAGTAATAATTTATAATTGAATTCCCTACTCAACCCAAAGGTCTTTCTACAATACTCCTCTTGCTGCCTCGATCTCTTAAAGGATGGAGAATGCAGTGCTTCATCAGGCAGCCCATTCCTTTGATGGAATTTTTAGGATAATCTTTGTTGTATTGTGCTTCCTTGCAGTTTGTTCTGAATGTTGTCCTGCAGTAAATCATAGAACATATCATCTCCGTGTTAACATGTGCTATTTCAGGGTGATGAAGATCGTGTTAATGCTGATTTTCAGATTTATGAAAGAGTTTGCTGAAATGAACATAAGAGGGGCCTAAAAAGAAGATGTTTTAACATTCAGAAAATGAAAGTGAATGGATAGTTCAGGCAGCACTATTTCACACAGAGAGTAATAAACAGGAAATAAGTTACCAGGGAAAGGAATTGGAGAAATAGATTGTAAATGAGATCGAGCCACTTAGATTGATTTTTTAAGGAGAGTAGAGGCTTATTGGGACCAGAGAATGGTAATATGGAGGTCAATTGACAAGATGGGTCCAGCCATATGATAGTTTTATATATCAGATCCAGGTCAAGCCCAGGGTAGACTGAGCCCCTCAGCAAACTTTGACAATATACTATCCATGTCCAAGGAAGTGATGAAGAAAATTAACAGGTTTAGGAAAACATCTGCATTTCAACTCCAGCCAGAAATGTCAATGGCAAATGGTACGAAGGGCAGCATTTATTAATAAAGAAAGAGCAAATAAGCTTTTTTGTCAAAGGAGATTTTTTTATTTAGTATTTTTTCACTTTTCCACTCTAAGTTTTTTAATAAGTGCTTTACAGATAAAGTATACTGTTGAAACTTTTAAACAATTTGTAGCAGTACAAAATTCACATTTGAGAATTTAAAAATCTATGCCATAGCTTTAAAGAGATATGAAGAAAGTGTACTGGCATATTTTTTACATTCTTCCAAGAAAAGTGGGCCCAAACCTATATTACCTGAAGTCTATCCAGCTCAGTTGAATGCATCTCAGTCCTTCCATTTGCTCAGGAAGTACTCTGACTTTTCTTTTTCTCTTATGTCCCACCTTCAAACTGTGGGCACAGTCTATTGAATTTGTCTTTTAAATTAATCCTAAATCTGACCTCTGGGCACCACCTCAACTGCTATCGTGCTGGCCCAGGCCACTATCATCTCTTGCCTGATCTATTGCAGTAGCCTCCTCACTGGTCTCTGTGTCCTCTGTTACTCTGAACACAGAAGCCAGAGTGATGTGAGAGGCTGTCACTCCTCTACTCAAATCCCTCCAAGGGCTTCCCTTCTCACTTACAGGAAAAGCTGGAATGTCCTTCCATGGACAGTAGGATCCCACATAATCTGGCCCCTGTTACCCTTCTTCACTCCATTCCAAATACTGCCAGGCCAGCTCAGGGTCTTTCCAGTAAGTGTCTCCTCTGCATGGAGCACTCCTCCTGCAGGTAAACATGTGGCATGCTCCCTTCCTCCTTTAAGTGATTGCTTAAGTGTCACCTTCTGTATTAGTCAGTGTTCTCCAGAGAGACAGAATCAACAGGATATGTTATAAATATATGAGAAGGGATTTATTCAGGAAATTAGCTCATGCAATTGTGGAGAAAAGTCCCATGATAGTGCATCTTCAAACTAGATGCCGGTAGCGTGGTTCAGTCCAAGTTTAAAGTTCTCAAAACCAGAAGCCGATGGTGTCCTTGGTGTAAGCCCTGGAACCCAAAAGCTGAAGAGTTTCAAGCTCTGATGTCCATGGACAGGAGAGTAGAGTGTATCCCAGCTCTAGCGGATAGAGAGACATTCACATTTCTTCTCTGGTTTTTGTTCTCTCTGGGCCCCCAGCAGATTGGATGGTTCCTGCCCACACTGAGGGTGGGTCTTTCCCACCCAGTCCCCTTAGGCTGTCATACTAATTTCTGCTGGAAACACCCTCATGGACACACCTAAAAAGATAGCTTTACCAGGTTTCTCAGCATTCCTTCATCTAATCAAGCCGACAACTAGATTAACCTTCACACCTTCCAATCATCCTGTTTAAAAAATAGCAACCCGACCCCAGTGCTCTCCATTTCTTTACATGCTTTATTTTACCCCACAGTTCTTATCACCTTCTAATATATGATATAATTTGTTTTATTTCTTTTTTTTGATCTCCCCCAACTAAAATATAAGCTTTCTTGTTTTTGATCTGCTTTGTTTACAGCTATATATCCTTAGAACAGTTCCTGATACATAATAGCCGCCCCCCCCCCACAAAGTCTTTAGGAATAAATGTCATTTGTGAAAAGCCCATGTTACAAAATGATATGGTATTCTGCAAAGCTCAACAGCCTTGCATATTTGGTCTCATTTGGCAGAAAAATGGGTGCATTATATAATAGGATGGTAAGATTTGTTGCAGTGCTTAGGATCATAAGTAATGGCTGGCTACTCCATTAATTAAGTCCTGGAGGAACATCATCGAATATTAAAAAATAAAATTTTATATGCTCATGGTCTTTTTTAAAAATTATAACTATATATTTCATAAATATGTGCCTCTCTGGAAACAGAAAGTTAACTGAAATGAATTTTAAATAAATCTAGAAAAAAATCTGTGATGGCATTTAGTATTATTTTGTGTATATATATTCTAAACAGCATTTTGATTTTGTGTCAGAGTTTTAAATAGGTGTAAAAATGGAATGTAAGGCCTAAGAAATCTGGCACAGGAAAAATTACATTGAACTTCAGTTCAAAGTTGAGATGTTTCTTGGTTTCCTTCTGATTTTTTTTGGACTGCCCTTTGGCCAGTCCAAAAGATGGCATTCCAAGATTTTAAGAGGTTCTGGTCCGGGAAACCTCCTACTTTGCAGATGCAGAGTTGGGTTTCTCTTAGCAGTGTTAGCTGGAGCAAGCCAATAGTGTCTCAGACCTAGTCATTTGGTAAGAATTCAGAAGAGTCTTTCCTAGAGAAACTCAATGAGATTTTGCCTTTAGAAGAACAGTTTCCAGAGTTAGTTTTGAATGCTGGCTTAATTTCTAATTCTTATTTAAAATGTACAGAGAGGAAATGACTAGACAGTAGTGGAGTTTCCCTAATGTCTATAATTTATCCTTTTTGTCTCACTTCATCAGTCATACTCCTATTGATTTTTCAGGTCTCGTCTTCTAGGAAGCATTTCCCATTTCCTCCAAATCTGGACTAGGTGCCCTTCCCCTACAGTAGTATCTCGTACTTCCCATATCAAAGGACATGAATTCTAATTGTTCTTTTGTTAACTCTGTTGCGAGGAGTGGATGTGAATGTCTGTGAAGGCAGGGATCAGGTTGGTATTGCTTCCGGATGGATTCTTAGTGCCTGGCACTCTATCTAGTAGAATTGGTCATTCAAAACGTGCATGGTCAATGTGTTAATAAGTGAATGTCTTCCTGTGGTTGTCATAACACTGAGGTGGAAGAAAAAAAAAGCATATCCAGATAGTTGTTAGAAATGGGGAAAAGAGACCCTAAAATATTAAGCAACAAACTATTTAAAATTTTAAAAGTGATGTTTAAAAAAATAGATTTTTCTGTCACTAGGGCTAGAGCAATACTCATCCTTCCATTTCCTTGCTCCCAACACTCAAAACTAATTTCAAAAGGAGTTTATTGTAAAAAGAAAATCTTTGATATGTAAGTTGCTGGCTTTATATTATTAGATACAAAATAGAATTAAAGTTATTTGTTATGTTGTTTCTTGGTCGTCACTCCTGCGCATTGCTGATAAGAGATACATATCAGATGTTATTGGGAGTTTGATTTTATCTACAGATATCCTTTCCTGAATGCCTTTAAGTTGTTCACTTCTCTTTCCCTTTTAGCTTTGTGCTTTTTGTTTCTAGAGGCTTAAATTAATTCTTATGCAAAAGCAGAAAAAAGAGCAAGAATTCAAAGAAATGTGTCCCTTGTGTGCAATTGATTCTCAGCAGTTTGTTATTAAATCTATAAATAATTAAATACCAGAGAAAACATTAAAGCGACATTAAAAAGACAAGCATATGTTGAAAATATAAATGGGGAGGAGGGATGGGTGTGGAGATGGCCGTAGAATTAAAACTCCTCTTCATTAACCTTGCCCCATGGTACCTATGCTGATTGTTTCTGTGCATGGCTGGCTTTCAGGATCCTCTGCCATGGGTGGGCTGAGCTCTGAGGAGGAGAAAAACTCTTCCTCTGAAGGAGTTTGCCAGGAGGAAAAGTCAGCTAGTAAAGGGACACAGCAAAGACAGTGTGAGTGGAGACATGATGAGTGGGTCATCAAAGGGTCCTTTAAACAACGTGTTCTATTTGTTTTTTATAATCTAGAATGTTGCCAAGGTAGCCAACTTTCTTCCTTTCCATAGTGAGATTTGAATTGCAAGACAGCGTGTCAGCAGTGGTAAGAATACAGAGAGCTGCTGTAGGCGTGGGTGTATCAAATACTAGTTAGAAAACTGAATGTGGGATACAAGGAAGAGGAAAGCAGGAGAAAGTCAGGGTCCTACACATGAAAAGCACACAGAGTGACATGCAACATGACTGGGTTATGGTTTTATCCTCCCAAATTCATATGTTAATGTCCTAACACCCAGTACCAAACGAGACTTTATTTGGAAATAGAGTTGCTGCAGATGTAATTAGTTAAGATGAGGTCATACACATATAGAGGGGCCCCTCATCCAATGTGACTGGCACACTTATAAAAAAATGGTTATTTTGGACACAGACACTCACACAGGTAGAACACTATGTGAAGATGAAGGCAGAGATTTGGATGATGTTTTTACAAGCCATGGAATGACAAAAATTGCCAGCAGACCACTAGACACCAGGAGAAATGCATGGAACAGATCCTCCTTCACAGCCCTCAGAAGGAACCAAGACTGCTGACAGCTTGATCTTGGACTTTAGCTTCCAGACTGTAAATCTCTGTTGAGACAATAAATCTCTTGTGCTTAACCCCCCAGTTTGTGATACTCTATTACAGAGCCATAGAAAACTAACACAGCAAGGAAGAGCATAGACGTGAGGTCCACATCATTTTCCACCACCTTTACCATCTGGGTAGCATTCCATCCATAATGTATTGCTGCTGATTGATCAGCCTATGCTCCCCTGTTGCACTGCTTCATACCAATCAGTAAACGCTGTCATGTGGCATTGCTAAATATGGAGTAGCAAACACACCTGCCACTCAGCACAGTGCCAGGTGCTCAGGGAATGAGAAGAATATATAAATGATTCTTGCCATTAAATAGTCTGTGCCAGATATCTCTATGAAAAGAATGCACTGAGTAGTAAATTCCCAAATGAGTGAGTCAGACATGTAGGGAATGTGGGAGGCATTGCAGAGGAAGTAATTGCAGCAGCACCCAGTTATCATGAGCTGTGTGTCAAATGTGATATTACCTGTGTATCATCTTCAATAACAGCCCATGACTTTGATAGTATCACCATTCAAAATTTACAGAAGATGGAAGTAGTTTTGGAGCTTATACAGAAGTTGCCCAAAGTCACACTGCTACTAAGTGATGAAGCCATGATTTGAACCCAGGTCTATCAAACTAAATTTGGTTAGGGAAAGCGAACATTTGTATTATATTGTTGTGGCTACTGTGACCAATTGGTTCCAAATTGCACAATTACAGCAGCTTTGGGACTTCAACCATGGCCTCGATGAATCATCCAGAGGAAATTTCATTAGATGCCATTGTTTTATCTTTTCCTTTAAAAAAAGTTGCAAAATTTTAAGCTTGTGAGATTTGAAACTAATTCTCAAGTAAATATTGTTTAATTTTGCCCAATCCTAATTTGGCTTTTGCTTACTCAAATGATTTTTTTTTTTAAATTTTATTTTGTCGATATACATTGTGGCTGATTATTGTTGCCCATCACCAAAACCTCCCTCCCCCCCCTCACCAGTGTCCTCTCTGTTTGCTTGTCGTATCAACTTCAAGTAATTGTGGTTGTTATATCTTCTCCCCCCCTCGGTTTCTTTTTGTGTGTGTGTGTGTGTGTGTGTGTGTGAATTTATATATTAATTTTTAGATCCCACCAATAAGTGAGAACATGTGGTATTTCTCTTTCTGTGCCTAGATTTTTTTTCTTTTTTCTAAAGATGACCGGTAAGGGGATCTCAACCCTTGGCTTGGTGTTGTCAGCACCAGGCTCTCCGAAGTGAGCTAACCAGCCACCCCTATATAGGGATCCAAACCTGTAGCCTTGGTTCTATCAGCACCACACTCTCCCAAGTGAGCCACAGACCAGCCCCTTGCTTACTCAAATGATTGAGCATTCCTTTGAGGTTAGGAAGTATGTAATAGAGCAGCCATCACTGGCAGTCCCAACCTGACAGATAACAGTAGCTTGCCCAGAGACTTGAGCAGCTGCTGTGGGCAGTCCCTGCCTGACAGATAGCAGAAGCACACCCAGGGACCTCAGCAGTCACTATGGGCAGCTCCCCACCTGACAGATGGCAGGAGTGTGTGGGAGCTCAGGAGTGATGGTTAGCATGTAGGTGGCCTGCCAAGCACTTGACTGCATTGACACAAGGACAGCCATCAGTGGAGCTTGGGGAAAGAGGTGAATGAGTGAAGCCCATGACCCAGTGGACCAACCCACAGGGGAAGTTACTCTTTGACACATGGTAGCATATCTGGGGGTGGGAGGTATGTGTGTAGACCATGCAAATTGCCTTGATCCTGGGAGAGACACACACACAACCCCCTAAGATTGCAGAAACCCAGGATACCCAACAGTGTAAAAAAGAAAATTCTCAATTACCACCACCCGATTCCCCAACTGGGGGAAACAAGGACCCAGAAGGAGCCTCTGCCCACAGGAAAGAGGAAAGAGAAACCCCACCCAGGGTCACCCATACAAACTGAGGAACACCAGTATACCCCAGTGCATCCATGAGGGTCATGGGATGTTAGCCAGGATGCCAACAAGCCTGCCCAGGGACACCCACCCCAGCCAAAGAGCAACAGGCACCCAGGCACTTCTCCCAAGAAGTTGAGAGCTTGCCTGTGTCCTTGATGAACCAACACAGTGTCACTAACTTCAGCAAAGAATCACTAAGGGCCCAAGTGTCTAGGCCATGGAGCATTCACAGGCAACTTCAACACTGAATACAGCTGAAGTACCCACATGGACACTCTACTACTGTGTCTACCCAGAAGCAATACTAAAACACTCTACTCACCAGTTAATATAAAAGACTTCTGTGGGAGGAAGTCTCTCTCCTCAAAGCCCACTCTAGAGTAACAGAAGAAACAACTGCTCTGCCAGAAGACCAGACATCAATGTAGAGATACTAGAAATACTGAAAACAAACAAACAAACAAACAAAAAACCTCAAACCAACCAAACAAAATACCAAGAAAATATGACACCACTAAAAGAATACAATAATTCTAAAGTACCAGATGCCATAGAGCAGAAAACCCTTGAAATGGCTGAAAAGGAATTCTGAGCAACAATCTTAAGGAAACTCATGAGATATAAGAAGACTCAGTTAGACAACACAATGAAATGAGAAAAAGTATCCAGGATATGAAGGAGAAAATTTACAAAGTACCTTAAAAAAGAATGTAGCAGAACTTCTGGAAGAGAAAGATTCATTCAACTAAATAAAAAACACAACCAAGTCCTAAAGCAGCAGGTTAGAGCAAGTAGAGGAAAGAATTTCCAGTCCTGAAGATGGTTTTTTAAAAATAACCCTGGTGCATCATCAAATAAATAAATAAATAAATAAATAAAAATAAAGAATAAAACAGTGAAGAAAATCTAAGAGATCTAACAGACAACCTTAAGCACAAAAACATCTGAAACATGGAAACATGGGTGTTCTGGAAGGGGAGGAGAAAGGAAAAGGCATTGAAAACCTATTCACCAAAATAATAAAAGAAGGAAAAGGCATTGAAAACCTATTCACCAAAATAATAAAAGAAAACTTCCAAGGAATAGGGAGAGACATAATTCTTCTGATCTAGGAGGCTCATAGATCCACAATCAGATTCAATCCAAAAAGTTCCTCTCCAAGACACCTTATAGTCAAACTGACAAAGCTCAAAAACAGAGAATCTTAAAAACACCAAGAGAAAAGGATCAAATCCCCTATAAGGGAGTCCTCATCACACTAACAGTAGACTTCTCAACAGAAACTGTACAGGCCAGAAGAGAATGGGATGATATATTCAAAATACTAAAAGAAAAAAATTGCCAGACAAGCATACTATACCCAGCAAGGCTATCATAAGAAGTGAGAGAGAAACAGTGTATTTCCCAGACAAACAAAAACTGCAGGAGTTCACCAACACATCACCAGCCCAGCAAGAAATCCTCAAGGGAGTCCTTTATCTGGAATCCAAAAAATGATAATCATTATCATGAATACACAAGAAAGGAAAAAACACTCTAGTGGAATGAAATGCAAATGAGAAAGAGAAAGAAACTATATCTTACCAACTCATAAAAACAATAAACACTGAAGGCAAACCATAAAAGGGGTTGAAAGGAACAAAAGATATTTAATACATCCAAATGAAAATCTATAAAATACCAGGTGTTAGACAATACCTTTCAATAACAACCCTAAATGTAAATGCGTTAAATTCCACACTCAGAAGACACACAGACTGACTGAATAGATTAAAAAGCTAGACCCAACTATGTGTTGTTCTTCAAGAGATCAGCTCACCTGTAAAGACACGCACAGACGAATAGTGTAGGGATGGAAAAAGATATACCATAACAATGGAAACCAAAAATGAGCAAGAATACCTCTTCTTATATTGGATAAAATAGACTTTAAGCCAAAAAGCATAAAAAGAGACAAGACCATTATACAGTGATAAAGAGATCTATATAGCAAGAAGACATGACAGCCATAAAAATATATGTATACAACCCTGGAGCACCCAGATATATAAAGCAAACACTATCAGACCTAAAGAAAGAGATAAGTCCCAATATGATAATAGTTGGGGACTTGGACACCCTTTTCTCAGCATTGGACAGATCATCTAAGCAACAAATCAAAAGAGAAACACAGGATTAAAACTACAATTTAGACCAATGGACTTGGCAGATATCTACAGAACATTTTATTCAATAACTACAGAATATACATTCTTCTCATAAGCACATGGAACATTCTCCAAGATAGGCCACATTTTAAGTCACAAGCCAAGCCTCAAAAAATTTTAAAAAACTGAAATCATTTCAAGTATCTTTTCAGACCAAAACAAATTAAAACTAGAAATCAATAACAAGTGAAACTCTGGAAACTATATAAATACATGGAAATTAAACACCATGCTCCTGAATGACCCATGGGTCCAAGAAGAAATTAAACAGAAAATCAAAAAATTTCTTAAAACTAATGAAAATAAAGCCACATCATACCAAACCCTGTAGGATACTGCCAAAGCATTACTAAGAGGCAAGTTTATTGCAATAAATGCTTACATCAAAAGAATAGAAAGATTTCAAATAAAAAACCTCACACTACATCTCAAAGAACTAGAAAATACAAGAACAATCCAATCTCAAAATTAGTAGACAGAGAGAAATAGTTAAGATCAGAGCATAATTAAATGAAATAGCAACTCCAAAAATGATAAAAAAATCAATGAAACGAAAAGGTTTTTTTTTTGAGAAGATAGATTAACTATTAGCTAGGCTAACTAACAAAAACAAGACGCAAATAAGAAAAATCAGAAATGAAAAAGGAGACATTACAACCAATACCACAGAAATACAAAAAATCATAGAAACTGTTATAAGCAACTTTATACTAACAAATTTGAAAACCTGGAGGAAAGAGAAAAATTTCCAGACCCATATAAACTTCTGAGACTGAACTAAGAAGAAATACAAGACCTGAACAGACCAATAACAAGCAACAAGATTGAAGCAGTAATCAGAAGTCTCAAAAAGCCCTGGACCAGATGGCTTTATTGCTGAGTTCTACCAAATGTTTAAAGAGGAACTAATACCAATTCTATTCAAACTATTCCAAAAAATTGAAATGGAGGCCAAACTCATTCTGTGAGGCCAGCATCACCCTGAAACCAAAAGCAGACAAAGATAAACACACACACACACACACACACACACACACACACACACACACACACACACACACACACACACACACACTATAGACCAATATCTCTGATGAACGTAGACACAAAAAATTATACGCCACTATCAAGTGGGATTCATCCCAGGGATGCATGGATTGTTCAAAATACACAAGTCAATAAATGTGATATACTACATCAGCAAAATCAAGGACAAAACCCAGATATGATTATCTCAATAGACACAGAAAAACCATTTGACAAAATTTAACATCTCTTCATGATAGAGTCTCAGCAAATTAGATATAGAAGGAAAGTATCTCAACAGAGTAAAAGCCATATGTGGCAAACCCACCACCAATATCATCCTGAATGGGTAAAGCTTTTTTTCCCCTTAAGAACATAAACAAGACAAATATGTCCACTCTCACTACTCCTATTTAACAGAGCATTGGAAGTACTAGCCCAAGTGATCAGGCAAGAGAAAGAAGTAAAGGGCACCCAGATTAGAAAAGATGAAGTCAAACTGCCCTGTTTGCAGATTACATGATCCTATATATAGAAAAACCTAAAGACTCTACAAAATAAACTCTTACAGCTTATAAATGATTTCAGTAAAGTTGCAGGATTCAAAATCAACATGCAAAAATCATTAGTGTGATACTCCAATAATGAACTAGTAGAAAAAGAAATTAAGAAAGCAAGCCCATTTACAATAGTGACCCCCAAAATAAAATACCTAGGAATAAGTTTAATCAAGGCGAGGAAAGATCTCTACAATAAGAACTAAAATCATCTCTGAAAGTACTTACAGAGGACACAAAAATTTGGAAAGACATTCCATGTTCTTAGATTGGAAGAATTAACAGGGTGAAAATGTCTAGAAAATGTCTATACTACCCCAAAGTGATCTATAGATTTCTTGCAATCCTCATCAAAATGCCAATGACATTCCTCATAGAAACAGAAAAAGCAATCCTGATAGTCATATGGAATGATAAAAGACCCTGAATAGTCAAAGCAATCCTGAGCAAAAAAGATAAAGCTGGAGGCATTATACTAACTGACTTCAAATTATACTACAAAGCTATAGTAACCAAAACAGCCTGGTACAGACACTTGGACCAATGGAACAGAACAGAAAACCCAGAAATCACCCCATGTACTTACAGCCAACTGATCTTTGAAAAAGGCACCAAGAACACACAATGGGAAAAAAGACTGCCTCTTCAACAAGTGGTGCTGGGAAAACTGGATATCCATATGCAGGAGAATGAAACTAGATATGCATCTCTCAACATATACTAAAATCAACTCAAAATGGATTAAAGATTTATGTATAAGACCTGAAACTGTAACATTACTAAGGGAAAATGTAGGTGAAACACTTGAGCAATTAGGTCTGGGCACAGGCACAAGCCTAAAAGCACAAGCAACGAAAGAAAAAATAAACAAATAGGACTATATCAAACTAAAAAGCTTCTGCACAGCAAAGGAAGCAATCAGGAGAGTGAAATGACAACCAACAGTGTGGAAGAAAATTTTTGCTAACCATGCATCTGACAAGGGATTAGTATCCAGAATATACATAGAACTCAAACAATTATACAGTAAAAACACAAATAACCCAATTAAAAAATGGGCAAAAGAGCTCAACAGATATTTTTCAAAGGAAGACATACAGGTGGCCAACAGATACATGAAAAAATGCTCAACATCACTGGTTGTCAGGGAAATGCAAATTAAATCTGCATTGAGATACCATCTCACCCCTGTTAGACTGGCTATAATCAAAAACATGGTGAATAACAAATGCTGGCAAGGGGGTGGAGAGAAGGGAACACTCCTACATTGTTGGTGGGACTGTAAATTAGTACAATCACTATGGTAAACAGTATGGAGGTTTCTCAAACAACTACGGATAGATCTTCTGTACGATCCAGCAATCCCTCTTCTGGGTATATACCCAGAGGAATGGAAATCATCATGTCGAAGGGATACCTGCACTCCCATGTTCATTGCAGCTCTGTTTACAATAGCCAAGATATGGAACTAACCTAAATGTCCATTGATGGATGATTGGATAAGGAAAATGTGGTATATATACACCATGGAATACTATTCTGCCATAAAAAGAATGAAATTCTCCCATTTGCAACAACATGGATGAACCTGGAGAAACTTATGTTGAGTGAAATAAAGAAAGCACAGATGGATAAATACCACATGTGCTCACTCATATGTGGGAGCTAAGAGAGAGAGAAGGAAGGAAAGAAAGACCACAGTAGTGCCATGGTCTTACAGAGGGAGGGAATATTCCTAAGGCTACGAAGTGGAGTGGGGGGGGGAAAGGGGGAGGGGGAGGGAGGTTGGGGGATAATTGGGTGGGGACACAGGGTACAAAAGTAATTTCTGGTAATGGGTATGCTACCAGTAGGAATCTGGCCCTCACATCATGGGCACGAGGGGTGACAATTAGCTTTGTATCTCCTGAATATTTATAATAATAATAAAAAAAGAAATTGGTAATGGGCCACAAAAAATGTTTACATTGTGTCATGTTGGAAATACTCATTATCCTGATTTGAGTATCACATATCACACGCAGGCATTGATATTCAACTCTGTACCCCACAGATATGTGCAATCAGTTATGTTTCAATAAATAAAAACAACCCCCCCCCCAGAAAGGAATCATATCATATATATTAGGAGCTCAATAAATGATTTTTTCAGAAAAAATAATAAATTTGATCTCTTTTATTTCTTCCTCTCCAATCACTCCAAAAGAACATGCTTTTACCTTGAAGTAATTCCTTATTCATTTTATTCTCTGCACTTCATACCCAAAATATCAGCAATTCTGTTGGCTCTACCTTTAAAATATACCCAGAATCACTACATTCACCATCAGGTGCTTAATCTAAATCATCATAAATTGTTGCCTGCATTTTTGCAAAATGCTTCTAGCTGGTCTCTCTGCTTCCAACTCTTCCTGTCTATGATCACCCTTCCTGGTGAGAGTTCCTTTTAAAAAGAAAGACAGGTCTTTTTCTCCTCCCTTCAAAGTTCTTCTATACCCCTTCATCATAGGCAGAACAATACCCAGAGTCTATTTCCTGGTCCTTTGCCACCACTCAGACTCTTTCTTTAGCCACTCTGGCCCTCGCTTAATGGGCTTCAGCCACACAAACCTCGTTCGTATTCCTTGAAGTCACTGAGTACATTCCCTTCCTGGGGCCTTTGCACTACTGTCCTTTCTGTGTGGAATGCTGCTTCTCCAGATATTTTCATAGCTTTGTCCTTAGGTTCCCTCAGGGGTCTGCCTAAATGTCTCTGTGTCAGAGAATCCTTCCCTGTCCACCCTATGTATAATATCATAATCTGCTGCCAAAATCACATTCTAGTCCAATACTGTTTCATTTTGCTTCATAGCACTTATTTTTTTGCCCCATGAGAATGTTTGTATACCTATACTCATGAAAACAAGGGCTTTTTTGCTTTTCAAATTTTATTTTTGTATACCCAACACCTAAAACACTGCTTGGTACATGGGAGTCATTTAACACATATTTGTTGATTGAATGAATAGGGTTCAATAGTTACAGGACTGTTTGCCTTATCTCTGTGAATACCAGAGTATAACCATTGCCTTCCCTGTGGGTAGCGTTTCAAAGATTTTTCATGTACATCAACTCATAAAATCCTCATAAGATCCAGGAGAATTTGTAAGACACATGTTCACTCTGAAGGGAGTTCTAAACACAGAAGTGACTTACCCTAGGTTGTATAGTTAATAAATGATTTGTGAGAGCTGAAAATAAGGTCTTTTCCTTAGTCCAAGGGTCTTTTCACAAAGCCATCCTGTTCTTGTAAGTCCTGACAAATCTGGACAGCTATTTTTCTATCCTGATGCATGATGCTTGTTTAATATATCATCTTGTTAGTTAATAGTTAGTGTAAGAGTTGAGATACCGAGTGTGGATTGAGAAAATAGCCCATTTTGAGGACTTGGCTCAGAATATCAGTTTCAAGTAGAGACTTCTTCAGGATTGATTGAAGGGTTTGTATTCTTGAAGACAATGTCAGTAGAATGTATCTGTGACTATTCTCAAAGAGAGATCTGTTCTCAGAGAGGTTTATGTGACTTTGAAAATCATGGAACATGCCAACCTTGAAGGGATCTTGAACCCTCTCAGAGTTAGTCATCTCTTTGACTGAAACATGAGGTCTGTGGGGAAAATATAAAAAGAAAAACTTTCCCTTTTAGTTATTCCAGAGTGTATAGGAGGTAAATAAAAGGGAAAGAATGGTCTCCTATGCTTTCAAGGAACTTCCAAAGAGCCAACCAAAATGATAGGATTATCGTCAGGAAAGGACTCCAGTAAAATAGAAGAAAAGGTCAGCCTATTGTGAAGAGAAAGGGAAAGGATGCTACTGTGTATTTGATTTCTATTATCCATCAGGAACAGTTCCCATATTCTATAGTGATAAGAAGAGGTGTAAACCTGTACAAGAGAAACAGGGACAGAGAGGAGGAAGAGGTGCAGCATAAGCAGCCTTGTTTCAGGTCCCTACTGGAGGCTCAGGCCATATTTTCTCTTGGCGTGTGTGGGGTTTCCTACGTGCATTGATATCAAAGATTTCTCTTGCCTGTTTGTTTCCCACTCCTAATAAGCTAATAAACATGCATTAATTAAATGTGAGCAGAAGTTTGTAGGTTCTATGGAGGATACACAAGCTGTAGGAGTTGTATAACCTGCCCTTGAGTAGCTTACACCTGCAAGTATAATAGACTTTTTCTAAACAGATTAGAGAAGGAAAGTTGCAATATTTATTGAAATATGTTTCCCTGGACGTTTCTTGAAGCCCTCCTACTTAAATACCCCATAGGTTTATAAGGTGTCCTTCCAGCATTCTGACACAGGCTCTGTACATCCCAGCAATAAGAAGCTAGAATTTATTCAACATTCACCTGTCAGCAAGTATTTATTGATCATCTACTATTGGCCCAACACAATGCTGGGCACAGAAGCTCCGTGTAGGCAGACCTTTTTGCAGAACAGAGAAGTCCCCTCAGGTGTTCCTTGCCCTCCATTCCCTGCTGGTCACTAGGAACTCTGCCTTTTTTTGCCTTTTAGTGAACACAGGAGACCAATCACTGGATACCCATGGAACAACATTTCATGTTCTGCAGAGGTATAACTGCTTGACAACAAGCCCGGGAGCCAAGAAACAGACCTGTCCAGAAGCCTGTGTACACTATGGAAATTTATTACTATTTCCTATTTCCTGCACAGGAAAAAAAGAACTATAGCCTGTATTTTGACGTTTTAAGAAGACTTACAGAAGTTATGCCACATCAAATGAGCTGACATTATGATATGCTGATACTAATGCTCAACAAAGCACATTTATTGCAGAATTTAGAGGCTAGTCACATACTTCCAAGGCTTTTTTATTACCATTATTTCTTCTTGGGCCTGTCTATCTTGAGATTTTCAAGAAAGGAGACTCTTCAGCTTTATTCCTGAAAATTAAGCTGACATCATGCACCTTGTGCATATTCTCTTATCTCAGTCCACCAATGTAGCTGATAAATCATACATGAATTTGTAATTATTTCAGTACCTTCCTCTGAAGGGTAATTCAAAGTGTTCTAGTTCTAGTTTCAGATCCTAATAGTAAGGGCACTTTGAGGAAAACACATTTATACTTCGAAGTTTGGCAATATTTTGCTTGTTTTGTTCTGCTTTGGCATCCACAAAACATATTTTTCTATTGCAGAGGATGATGTGCAGTTGTTGAAGTGCCTAATGTCAATCAATGTTGAGCATCTACTTTGTGTTCATCCCTATGGAGGAATTCAGTTCAGTCCATAACACTTGGAGGAGCATTAGCCATGTGTACAACCCCAAGGCAGATGCTGCAGGGCACATATACTTGAACTTACAGTCTAAGAGAGGACAAAGGACATGCACACAAATAACTGTATTACAAGGTCAGTGTCAGAAGAAAGACATAAACCAAGTGCTATAAGCGTTCAAGGGAATAAATCTGCTAGACTCTAGGTGACGTGAAAGCTCAGTTTTATGACACTCTGTCACCTGTTCCTTCATCACCACCAGGCAAGTAGTTGCTTCTCTGTGAATACTTCTTGACTGAATGAGTGAAGATTCCATGCAGGGTGAAGGTGAAGTATCAAGGCTAGATATGGCTCTAATGCAGAGCTTGAGTTAACTCTTAAAAGGTGGTGTGGGTTTCAACTGCTGATGGAGGTAGAAGGAAGGTGTTCCAGGTGGAGGACAAGTTATGGAGGCTGGAAAGCCTGTCGGATGTCTTAGGCAGAGCTTGGCTAGAGTGTATGATACACACACACATACACACATATGTACATATGTACATCAGTGTAATGAAAGGAAAAGCAGATAAGTTTGTTGGGTCCAAATTATGGTGACCACACACACCAGGATGGGATTTTGAATTTAATTTGTAGGCATTAAAAAAAAATTAAAGTATTTTGAGAAGGATCTTGTCTTTTTCTGAACCATGTTTTAGGAAAAATGATATGTTAGTTATATGTAAAATGTAGCTCTCCCAAACTTAGATGTAGATCAGAATTAACTGGGGAGCATTTTAATCATTCAGATTTCTATACACCATCCAAGACCTAAAGAACTGCGATAGCCATCATCATCTGTACTTATACCAAGTTCTCAACGTAACAGCCAACCCAGTAGTTTATAGAATACCAGATTAGGTGTCTGGGGTCAGTTCTGGGAGCAGGGCATGGAAAGCAGGGGAGTGGGGGGTGCAGACAAGATTGCAGACTCATATTGGTCTGTGAGGAAAGCTCAAAAGAGAGAGAGAGTTCTAGGTCAGAGTCTACAGAGCCCTGTAGCAGTACGATGGGGACCAAACTTGAATCAGGAGCCAAGGAAATAATTCCTGAGAGGAGAATCAGAACCTAAGGGGTCTGCAGATGGGGGTCTAGCAACATGAGCAGGGTCAGAGTGAGCAGGCAAAGGTATGGGGAACAGCTGTCAGGAGTGCAGGCACAATACTCTCCTCTCCACCTGCCAGGCAAGCACCAGTGAAGAGCTGCCCAGCAAACAATTGAGCACCTCAATCATTATCCCCATTTTTAGAACTTTGATTTGTATCTGGTACCTGAATAGGAGATTTGTGTGGTAACTCATATGTACTCAGATAAAGTATCAGTAAGAGGGAGTGGTAAGGATCCTCTAATCCATGATTTTTTTTCTAACTTGAGAAGTCTGCAGTAATAACAATGTAAGAAAACTTAGTTTTATTTCAAGGGTAATTCAAGAACTGCAGAATTCACAGCACCACTATTCTGAAGTCATAGCATAATTTTCTACATGTGATAGAAGAAACGTGAAATACAACTATAAAAATAAAATACTTTGAAGATTTATTAACTCTTTGAAATGCAGTATTTTTAAAAGTCCTTTTAGGGAAAAGTATGAAAATTGGAGGGGATTACATCATTATTTTATTCTCTTTCAAAGAGCAAAGATTTATTTAGGCACTAATGGCCCAGTAGTTCAGTTTTGAAAAGAGGGGCTTGAGTAATATAAAATAGTGGAAAGGACAATGCACAGGGGATGAAAAGAACTGAATGATATTATAAATAACAGCAATAATAATAGTAGCAACAAAGTTGCACTTAATTTAGTGATTCCTATGTACCAGTCACTGTGCTAAATGCTTTACATGCATCATCTCATGTAATCTTCATTAATAATCCTGTGAAGTTGGTATGATTATGTCTCTATTTCACAGGGGAGAAACTGTGGTTCAGAGATGGAAGACATCTCTCCCATGCTCAGACAACTTCTAAATGGTGAGTGGTAGAACAGCCTGAATCTAAATGCATGCTCCTAACCAACATTTTCTGGATTTGCCAGTAACCAGCTATGTTATTGTGTTCTCCATGAATCACTCACTGAATCTTCATAACAGCCCTAGGAGTCAGGAACTATTATTACTTTATTCCCATTTTATACTATTCCCATTTTATATAAGAGGTCACTGAGGTATAGGAAACTTGATTGACATTCCTCACATCATGCAATTAACAAGTAGAGAAACTAGAATTAGAAGAAGATACAAACTCAAAGTCTGCCTCTCAGCCTAGGGATACATATACAACACCAACAACGAGAAGGGTATTTTCCAGTGGTTTCCACTTGGTTCTCCTCTCATTCCTGTCCTATTCAATATTTTTTACCAATGTTGATGCCACAATGCTGTAGAATTGTAGAAATTACATTGGATGATTGATTTGGGATTCAGGTAAAAATCTAAGGGGCAGATGAAAAGATTGAATCTAACAAAAGGATATGTGAGATAAATAATCAGCTCTTACTCATGAATTAATAAGCACAGCTGCCTGATGTGGCAAGATGGAGTCAAGAAAAAGATGGGGATCTTTTTGTAGGTGATGATAGGGGAGTTTTAGGTGACAATAAGCACAACATGGGTCAATGGTGGTTAACAGCACCTTGTTCTCAGCCCCTCAACGCAACATAAACAAACCTAATGCCAACTTATTTCAGTAATAGGACACCTCCCCTCTCCCATTTGGGACTTATCAGAAGAAATCTGGAGTGCTGCATTTTGATCTAAGCATTGAAGTGTAGCAGGCTTGTAAGATGAAAGGACTTAACATCGTGCTGTAGAGGAGCAGTTGAAGAAACTGAGGATATTTAGCCAAGAGGAGAAAAGACAGAGGGGGAGCGGTAATAGCTGCTTTCATGTGTCTGAGGGACTTCCAAGGAGAAGATATTATTTTATTGTCTGTCTATTTCTCAGAGACAAAAATAAAAATAGGGGTAGAAATTAAATTTAAATTTAACTTAATAAAGGGAAGAACTTTCTGGAAGTTGAATCTTTGGAAAGATGGAAATGGTTGATTCACAGGAATTTTCACATAATCCAGCCCTTCATCAGAATCATCTGTGAGGCTCTCTAACAGTGAGACCCTAAGATCCAACTCCAGGGAGGTGTAAAGAGGGAATTCTATACTTTTAAAAAATTTCCCTGGGAAATTCTGATTCTTGCTTGACAGATGATGGTAGTAACAACTATTTATGGGTGCTAATTCTATACCAGGGATTGTACTACATGCTTTATATATACAATTTCATTTCATTCTCTTATCAAAACTTTGATGTAGGTATTATAATCTCATTTTCCTTATGGATAAACTGAGCCAAATTAAATGATTTGCCCAAGGTTTCCAAGGATGGTAGAGGTAACAAGGTCGGTTCATAGGGTAGCGAAGGTTCCTGGTAGGTGCAGATACAGGCTCAAATCCAGGCTGGCTAAAAGGGCTTGAGAGTTAATCACTCCATGCTGCTTGGGGGCTGTGATGACAGGTTGGAGTCAGTGACATTTAAGGGGGGATTCCAAAATGAAAATTTAATAGTTCAGTCACTGAGAGTTTCAACGTACAACAGGTCTTCAGATTAGAGTTGATAAAGATAACAGATGCCAGGCTGGGTCACAGACCCCACCATCCAGTCCTGTGCAGGCCATGAGTCAGGTAAGTGAAAGAAAAACGGAGTAGCCACGGGCAAAGTAGACATGCTTTATTTCAGATGAGAGCTCCACTGCCAGCATTTAGAAGTCATTGTTTTATACACCAAACTACACAATAGCGGCAAGGAGCCGAGAGGTACACGGGCGCACATGCACTACTCTTACATAACTTATTTACAACAGACATGTTGATTCATACCCAGCCAGATATGAGGCCAGAGGGCCTGACAACTAATTCCATTTGCCTCACAATAGAGTTTACAAAGATATTTCTATGGCACCAGAAATAACCAGATCCAGGTAAGACTATGGATAAACTATGCCAGATTCTGACCAGAATAGATATAGGGAAAGGCACATTCTCCATGTCAATAAAATGATTGCTGAAAACAGAGTTCTAGAAAATGAGAAACAAATTTGGGAGATAAAGTTGGGGAAAAAGGTTCGGAAAAGAGTTGAGAAATCTCTGGAGTTTTTACTAGACTGGTAACAACGATCTGTGAATTCTAAGCAGACCTATTGCCTGAAAAGAGCCGGGATGGAAATGGTCTCTTCTGACATGACCGGCTCCAGGAAAAAGTGATTACAGCTCTCCCTGCCCCTCCCTCTTCCCCTCCCCCAGCACCTTACACCTGTGGGGAACCTCAGTTTCTCTTATTTAACTTAAGGATTTGCCACAAGGCAGGAAACATGATGGCATGGAACCAACAACTTCAGTTTCACATACAGTCTAGTGTTGTTACTTGAGAGGCAAAAGATTTTCCCTTGCAAGCTTCAGCTGAAAAATTCTGGGGAAGCTTCTTTCATTGGCTGGGCTTGAGTCATGTGCTCACCTGGACACTAAGATTGACTCAAAATGGGGTCATATTCCCAGAAAGGTAATAGGCGGTTTATTACCAAAAAAGCTGGGAGGATGTTGTGGGGTTGCTAGCAGACAGAGACAATGGCCATTTGAAACAGCAAACATCATATAACAGTGAACCATTAGGGACTGTCCAATTAGAATTAAGAAAAAGGCACAGGAGTTCCTCGTCAGCATTATTAATCTTATTCTGGAAGTTCTACTAATTGGCAAAGAGAAATATGATCTGCAAATATTGCAAGAGTAGAGATAAATATATTTTTAAAAAGATTAGTAAAGGGTATTACACCTTAAAAATATCAAATAGTGCCAAGGTATACTATTTAAAACAATGTGGTAATGGTATAAGAATAGATTCTAGAATGGGTTCTTCTGTATGATAAAAGTGACATTTCAAGTGGGTGGAAAGATGGTGAATTATTCAATAAATAGTTTGGGGCCAAATGAGTAAATGGTTTTTCCACAATTATGGGGACAAAAATATATATCTATTTCACATCTTACATAAAAAATATTTTAAAAAACTGTATTTTTCATTAAATAAAATATAAAAACTTCAAAAAATTAGAAGTGAGGATAAAAAGGAAAATTTCAAACCCCAAAGCCATAAAAGAAAAAAGATTTAAAAATCAAAACTTCTTTACAGTGAAAGACCACCGGAAAACATCAAGAAGAAACTGGGATAAAATATACAACTTATACTCCCCCAAATAATATTCTTAGCATATTACAAATCAATCTAAAAAACACAAATAATCAAAATTTAAAAATGGGCAAAACATAAGAAAAGGCAATTCATAGAGGGAATACAAATGCCAGTCATAATAAAAAAAAAAAGATTAATTAAATTTAGTGATGGTAAGGGGTGAAGGTAACTCTCTCATACTATTGAGGGAAGTGAACTTTGATACAATTCTTTGGGAATAATTTAGCAATATCTCTCATCATTTAAAATGTGCTTATTCTTTGATCTAGCAATTCTGTTTCAGGAATCTGTACTTGTACATGTGAGGGTAAGAAAAAAAGATGTTTGGAGCATTGTTAGAGCAAATGCTTAGAGATGATGTAAGTGTTCATTATAGGGAATTGATAAAAACAATTATGATACTCCATATTATAGACTACTATGTAGCTTTTAAAAAGAATAAAATAGATCTTATGAACTTATATGGAAAGTTGTTGATGATATTTTTTTTAGTGATAAAACAATTTGCAAAGTAAATCGCTAAAATCTTGCTAGAGACTGAGAGTATGGCACTGGGGTATAATTTTATTTTTTCAATGTGTACATAAGTGTTCTTTGGAAAAAAATTTAAAAGCCAGTAATTTTTCTGAATTTAAAATTTTCATAATACAATTAATTTTCAAGTTTTATTTGCCTGTTTTCTTTGATATTTACAATAATAAGTGCTTTATATTAAGAACTTTTGTATTGAAAATGTTAAGATGTGCGATTTGAGGATATAATGGAAAGAAAAGGTTTGAGGCACAAAACTTCATCAGAATGTAGAATTATTTCCCTTTTTTTTTTTTTTTTAAATCTTAGTGAAGCTGGTGGAAATATTTGGCTCCACAGGCAGAAAGAAATTCATAGAACCATTATATTCTAACCTGCTCTATCCACTAGAGACTGTCATGTAAATGTCTGACAGAGCTACGAGTATGAGAAGTTACACAACATCAGTATTCATTAAGATGGGTCATTCAGTACAAAGTGAGCTCATTTTACCAATATAAATTTGCAGAGATCGAATGAAGGGAAATCAAAGATGAAGGAAAATCCAAAATGTGACCTTGAGCCATTGCCTGTGGGTGTAGTCTTGTTTCATCAATGTCAAGGAAAAGCAGAGATAACTTTTAAGTTATCTTGGAGCATCAGAGCATGCAAATTACCTTACAGTTCTCTCCCCTGATGAGAAATCAAACTAATACGTACCTGCCTATTTCATACAAAAGTATAATCTCTCACCTCACGCTGACAGGGGGATTCAATGCGGGTTAGAAAATTTTGAGTTTAGAAAGCATTCAAAAGAAAATGACAAAAAAGAGTCAACCACAATACATGATAGGATTGTGCTAATTGACTTGGGCAGAATTTCTTTAGAATATGTTACAGACACCAAGGTGTGATAGTTATATCCAAAAGGAGAATAGTGAGTAGAATGTTAAGTGCCAGGATTTGCACCTCAATCCTGTCCCATGTAAAGACTTTAGCTTCCCTATTTGCTGGGGTTAATAATGTTAATAATGAAGTTTCCCTAAGTGGCAGGCAAGGCAGGTTAGGAAAGATAAAATAGATATCAGATTACACAGCTGGAATTTTCCTAAAATTCTTCTCTTTTCATGTGAGTCTGTGTCAGTGCTCCATTCAGATCTTCTGCATCCCTACCCTTTTCACTGTTTTTTGTTTCCTATTCTCCTTCCTTCCTTTTTTCTTTCTCTTCCCTTCCTACCTCCCTTCCTTCCTACTTTCCTTCCTTCCACTCTCTTTTCTCCTTTTTCTAAAGAAATGTGCTACTGCTTGTAGACAGCATCTGTCTTTTTCTTTTTTTTGGTGGACTGCCCTCAAGCTACCACAGAGCACTTTGCTTGCATGCTTAGAAAGCCAAAAGTGCATAGAAAATTGCATGCACCTTTGGGTGACCCTAATTTAGTGGGGGCTGGGGTATGAAAGTTCACTTCCCTTATTTTTGTCAGGACAACTTTAAGGCCTAACTTACATTCTATAGATCCCCTGGATCAGTCTGAACACCCCTGAGGGACTTTGCCATATTGCCCTTACTTGCCTGTTTCCCCTTCATTGTTCTGTTTCCCCTATTGCCCGCCTTTCCATCGTTTTCCTGGGATACTTTCTTAGTAATTTCTTTGAGCACAAATTTTTAGCTTGTGGTTGCTTCTTTTGGAACACAATTTCTTCTGTTAAAAGTTAAATTGTCAAATATCTAATGAAATGCGACTTTAAAAAAACTTAAAAATACTTCATTTAAACGCATTTTTTGATTCACCCAAAATTCCTTTATTAGGTAGTACATCCAGATTTTTAGTTGAGACACATGTGGCCATCATAGCTATAGGTAAAGCTTAAAAGAATTGGTGTGACACATAATACTGTGATGAATCTAACCAGGATGGATCTTAGTAATAGAAACTCCCCTTCTACCCCCCCACCCCACAGTAAATTAACAGAAATCCAATTGTCCAAATTATTTCCCAATTCACTTAGCTTTTACACATACAAAACCAGTATTTTATTGGTGATTCATTCATGAAGTCAACTTGTTTTCTTGAGGCCACTCTGACCATTAATTTCAGTCTCCTTTACTTTATACATTTTTGGTACTGTCCAGCAGTAATCAAAGTGCAAAAATATGAACAAAAAGTAAAGTCCTTACATATTGATAAAAGGTGTAGGAATCTGTAGTATATTTTATTTCAAAAGAGAGAATGTAAATTTATACTTTTCAACTAAAAATGGTGAAAAAAAGAAATTTCCAGGTGACTCTCTGCCTGCACACTTTGAGCATTCTGGTTAACGATGATGTCTTTTTATGTACTATTGCAGGCATCTTTCACAGTAAGGTTAGCATCTAGTCTTGACATACGTTGTATACATTTTTCCAGAGGGTCAGATTTAACAATTCTGTGTCACCCGACATTAGATTTCTCAGTTTTTGAGAAATACTCTCCAAGCAACATGATATCTCACTTGGGGGGCATTTAATTACTCTGATATTTGGAAGATTAACTTCTAGTTCACTTGTAGGGCCCTTTCCAGGCAGGCACTTATGTGACTATGTTTCTGTTCAAGTATAAACAGAGAAAGTCTCCGGGCTCCTGAGAAAGTGGTGACTGAGAAGTAGTGCATCTGGGCCAACAGATGAAACACCAGTGAAAATGGGTCCACTTTTGAAATCTCCCATGTCATTTTATGACATTGTAACCTTTCTTGTTATGGAATAATCTTCTCCTCTTCTTCACTTGCAAATTGCTGTTCATCCTTTAAGACCCACCCAGTCCAAACGTCTTTTCCTCTCTGATGTTTTTCTAGACTCCTCTTGATAGAGTTAGCTTTTCTGTTCTCTGGTTCTCTT
The DNA here is from genome assembly GCF_027409185.1 of Cynocephalus volans. NCBI lineage: Eukaryota > Metazoa > Chordata > Mammalia > Dermoptera > Cynocephalidae > Cynocephalus > Cynocephalus volans. The sequence goes on along the minus strand of NC_084471.1, from coordinate 61,443,862 downwards.
ACTAAATCCTATACAATACCTTTTTGATAAAACCATTACTGTATACTCTCTATAAGTTAGTATTGAACAAGTTTGTTTATCTACAAAAATTTATAGTCTTTGAAACCAAAAGCTGACTCTTGATTTATGTATACCCAGATTTTAGCACAATGACTGACATATGAAATGAAATGATATGTACTTAGGAAATGTTTATTAAAGGATGAATGAGCAGGTGAATAAATGTACAAATAATCAGGTAATTAGGTTATTGATGGAGATGAAAAATAAAAGTTAAAAATAAGTGAATGAGCAGAAAATACGTACTCTAAGAGATTAGATGAACTATGTTTTTTAGGTTCATTTGATCAGAGACAATTTTATGGAGCAGGTTGGATTTAAATTAGGCCTCAAAGGATGAGTGAGGTTTTATTAGTTCAGTGAGCAATAATATTATTCATAAAAGAGCTTTTAGATACATATAAAGTGCCATAAGCTGCAAATACTTTATTAAATACTTTATTAATACTTACTGTGGTACATCAACTATACTGAACTACTAGTAATTGATATTCCAGAAAATATTTACAATGAAAAGAGAAAGAAAGCAAAAGAAAACTTTGAAACACAGCAGAAATAAATTAAAAACTTAAGTGGATGATAAATCTTCCTAAAGAATTTTTTAATATTAATAAACTTAAATACTAATAAATATTTTCAGGGGACAAAAGAAATTCTAAATGTTTTTTGTAAATTTTATTTTTGGATGAGACAATTATTTGATTTCGTAATTTTCAAATGTAATAATATTTGCATGTGGTCCACTAAGAATAATTTTAAGTTATATATTTGTAATCTAAAAAAACTTAATTTAAGCTATATGGTTGGAATCTAAACAACTTGATACCTTCAAATGGCACATGGTCAACATCTCTTTAAGTTTATTCATTTGCAAAATAACTTTGTAACTCTTAATTTCTAAAACTCAGAATTATGCTATAGTTTTTGGAGAGGAAAGACACACATCATTCACAGCAGTGCCTATTTATTCTAATTGGCATGTCTACGTACACACATAGAAAAATGTCATAAACAGCCATAGAGTCAGACACAAAGGCTAGGTTCAGAGTAGAGCAATTGTCCAGTTAATTTCATATTTATCTGGAAGATTGCCTTCCAAATCTCAAAGCTGTTGCATTTAACTAACAGCTATTTCATTAATGTTTTCCAGTTTATGTTCATTTGTATATATGATACAGCTGCTGTGGGGCCGGCTTTGGAACAAGCTGACCTGATCAAGTGGAGCTGCTGTGGTGTAAATGGCGGTTTTAGAGGATTGCACCCTCCCAAGTCAGTCTTTAAATGTAATGCCTAAGTTTGCATTCTGTTTGTCTGACTTCAATGGGACAGTTCATCTTCTGGTTTCCATGACTGAAGCAAGTAGTCCTGAAAGATAACTTCCACCATATTTAAATCATTCTACTACTGAAAAATTTTGTAGTGAACCTTATGATGGAACTGATTCCCCCGTTAACTGGAAGGGAATTAGGTTAGCTTATCAAATCTCTGACTTTTGGTGTCAAGTTTGAAATGCCATGCAGAAAGTACACCTTGAATTTTACTATATCATCTAAAATTTAGTAGGCAGGTCAAGGGAAAATGAGGAACACTTTAAAAATGACAAGTCAACAGATATGATGTTGATGGGGGAGGGGGAGAGCGGAGAGGAAGGGAGGAAAAGGAGGAATTGGTAAAGGGACATGAAAATCAACTATATCGTATATAGATAAAATAATAAAAAAAAGAAATAAACCTCTATTTCACTCTTTAAAAACAATTGAAATCTTTACTATTATATACTTAGCTATATGTGTGGGTGTTTCTCAAAGCAAAGCAGTCAACCTTTTTGGCTTTGTTACAGTTGGAGAGGTACATCAAAAAGATTGTCTTTGTACATGGCCTAAACTACCTGAGTCATGGCTTTTTTTTTTCTTTTGATACTAATTGCTACTCATTAACTGTGTTCTAAGTGCTATGCCAAGTACTTTACATAGATTATCTCATTTAATCCTCTCTATGACTTTATGAGGCAGATCCAAGTAGAATCCCCATTTTATAGATGAACAAACTCAGGCTCAATTAACCTCTCCAAGGCCACACAGATGGTAAGTGGGATATTGGGATATGAGCCCAGGCAATGGAATTCGTGCTGTCTTGTACTTTGCATTTATTTATCCTTTAGGAACATTGTCAAAAATAACTACTCTAATGGTATAGTTAAATTGGTAGTTATATGGTTTAGTAGAATGTTTGGTTGGGACACCTGGAGTTCAGAGATGAGTCCTGGACATATAGGTAGCAAGTAATTCGCATCAGCCAAGCTCAAGAGAGCTGAGGTTATCACACAGAAGGACCATTTAATGGTTTCCAATGGTGATTATCTCTTTCTTGTGACTAGAAAGAGCAGTGGTTAATAATATGGGTGTTAGGGTCAATCAGTCCTAGATTTAAATTAAGATCCACCACTTACTAGTTCTGTAACCTTGGCCAATTTGCTAATCAACGTTCAATAAGTGGTAGTTATTACTAATTATGGGAGCACAATCTGTTTCTGTTATCCTAGTATCTGGAAAATCCTGTGAATAACTGGTAAGCAGTTTGATGAAAACCAAATCTGATATGAGAGTTGCTATTCTTATGTGATATTTTATTCAAGCTTGAAGAAATATTCTTCCTCCATTACTGTGTCTACCATATTAGGTGTGGAAATACTCATGTCTGCCAGAATCAGTTTCTCTCCTTTAAATGGTACTGGATAAACATGAATAAATTCCTAAGTTTTAACTCTAATTTCAAGACATGTTTAAAGTATACAAGTGTTTTATTCTACATTTTCTATTTGGTTAAATTCATTGGTTTAATTTATATTTTTTAATTAAATTAACTGTCTCTAAAGTAAAACAGTTTATTTTTGGAAGTCATTGAAAAGCTTTTGACCAAAAGGTATTTGATCCTTTGGGTTACATGAATTTGTTAACAAAACTCTCCAGGACTTGGAAATTCTATGATTCAGTCAAGGGATTGACAAACTATAACCTGTAAGTGAAATCTGACCCACAATCTGTTTTTATAAATAAAGTTTTATTGGAATAGAGTTATACCAATTTGTTTACATATTATGTATATGCTTTCACACTACAACAGCAGAGTTGAGAAGTTGCCATAGAGCCTGTTTGGCCTGCAAAACCTAAAATGTTTACTATTTGGCCCTTTACAGAAAAAGTTTGTGAACCCCTGATCTAGAGTGAGAGATTCAGTAACTTCTTCTTCTTCTTCTTTTTTTTTTTTTTTTTGTCTTTTTTCGTGACCGGCACTCAGCCAGTGAGTGCACCGGCCATTCCTATATAGGATCCGAACCCGCGGCGGGAGCGTCACCGGGCTCCCAGCGCCGCACTCTCCCGAGTGCGCCACGGGCTCGGCCCCAGTAACTTCTAATGCCTACTACACAGCAATTTTCTTTCATTACCTACTCTTCCTCCTCTTTATTATCACTAACAATAGTGCTAAGGGATAACTATGTGTCTATTACTGTACTGAGCTCCCAATGTTAATTATTTATTTAATACTCATGTAAAACCCACTATTTTCCAGATGAGGAGGTTGAAACTTAGCAAGTAACTTATCCAAGCACAGAAAGCTACTAAAAGGTGAAACCAAAATATATAGCAATAGAAACATGATAAGACAGAAGCCAATTAGAAAGGAAATATGCAGTGACTTAAAGGATTTGGAACAGCTGGCCAAACAAGGGTAGAAGTGGGAGGGCTGAGAAAAGATTGAGCCGTGTTTCAACATACATCAAACTTAATGGAGTAACGTGAAAACATGTACCTGAAAGATGACTATTTTCCATAAGGGGATCCCTAGTTTCTTTACACTTTCTGGTTACATTATACAACTCCACTAAAACGTAAGTAAGCTCCCTGAAAGGACTCCCCCTCCCCCCCGCACTGTTTCATCTTTGCGCCTAGAGTAGAAAGCATTCAATAAATAATTGCTGCATAAATGAATGAGTGTGTCACTCGACCATGGAAACTGTGGGAAAAGGGAGATAATAGGACAAGGAAAAGACAGATGTCACAAACACTCAAGATATTACCTCTGGTGAAACTCCATCTTAATATTTGGACATATTGACAGCTGAAAGTTACCAAACAAGTGGCAGAGGAAAAGAGGTAATAAGTTGAAGTTTCCACAGGGTCAGGTTTTATCATGATCCTTGGTCTGAAAGTATGTGTTGGGTTTTTCCTGGTTGAAATATTCTAGGATACTTGGTTATAAGTGGAAAAAGGAAAAAAAGTGGAAATTGTCTTAATTAAAGAACAATTCACCAGTAACATTTGGACCAGGATTCTGTTCATCTCTCACTACTGTTTCTTTCTGAATGCTGATGTCATTATCTTCTACCATAGATTGGCCTCTTCAAGGACATAGATGTCAGCAATCTGAGACTCACATCCTAATCTTCCATAACCAGAGGATGAAAGCCTTTCTCCTCCATAGCAAGAGACTTTCATCTAATCAAGCCTCTTCTCATTACCACTGGAACTACCATTTCCTTTACTTCAGGCTTTATATTTCCCATCTGGATTATACCTACTGCTTTCCTTATCCATTCTCTGCTTCCCTTTTAATTCATTCCCCTGAGCTTCACTAGGTCATTCCTTTGCTGAAAATCTGCAAGTATTCCTCATTCCTTTCATACGAATACACAAGCTATTTGTATAGCACACACAACCCTCTTTGATTTCATCCTACTTGACTTTCCACATCCCTACCCTCCTGCCCCCATTAAACCCTGAACTCTACCCATACTGTACTATTTACTTGAAGTTCCCCACTGATGGCTTTCTCTATCTGGAATGGCTTTCCCACCTTTATTTGCTCCTCAGCTCCTACCTATCCTTAAAGATTCATTTCAGGCATCGCTCCCTCTAGGAAGTCACTGTCTTCACAGTCTGTGACAGGTATCCTTCTTGTACGCTCCCACAGAATTTTGTTTTATTCTATCTATCACTTAGAGTATTTTGTTATCTGGAATTGTTTGTCTCACAAATTAGACTGTGACCTTAAGGGAAAAAACTGTGCTGTGTATTTTTTTTATTATGTAACTATATATTCTTAGCAAATGTTTGTTATGTGAGTAAATGATTGCATGCATGAATGGCTTAACAGAGTTTCATAAAACGGTGAAGGAAATTTTTCCTCTGTCTCATAGGCTATGAACCTCAGAGTTTGCCCTGATTAGATATAACGTGAAAAGATATATTCAAATGTTTTAGAGTTTTAGAAGTCTCATTAAAAAAAGGCCTGAGAAACACTTGTATATTGTGGTCAGCATTGTGGGCATAGAAGTCTGACCACTTACATTTAGATTCTACTGTTTCCACCTAGTAGCGGCATGACCTTGGGCAAATTGTGCCTTAGTTTCTTCACCTCTTTAAAATTTCATTAATAATAGTGCCCAGTTAGTAGGGTTGTTGTGAGAATTAAATGAGATAAATTGTGTAAAGAACTTGAAATGTTGCCTGGCACGTAGTGAGTGCTCAGTAAATGTCAATTTTTGTAATAAATGTATTTGTTGTTGCCTAACTGAATATTATGCCATGACAACAGCCTGTGCTAATGAGAAACTAATACATTTTACAGACATAGACATGTTCAGATCTTAATTTTAAAATCAAACAAAAAAATGTAGAGCAACAACCTCAAAGTTATGTTTGCAAGAAGTGAAATTATGCAAATGTGGCATAAGAAAATTTATTCTGAGATTGGCACAAAAGTTAACCTAGCTGTCCTCGTTAACATGCCGATGGTCTCTTATTGAAAACGTGCGGTAATGTAGCAAATTTGAGTGGGCTTATTGCTGTTTAATTATAGTTTTTAAATTAGTTTAAAGTGCATTTAAAAATTTGAATCAGGGCCGGCCCCGTGGCTTACTCGGGAGAGTGTGGTGCTGATAGTGCTGAGGCCAAGGGTTTGGATCTTATAAAGGGATGGCCGGTGTGCTCAGTGGTTGAGTGTGGTGTGGATGAGATTGAGCCGAGGGTTGCGATCCCCTTACCAGTAAAAAAAAAAATTTTTTTTTTTTTGATTTGAAAGTTTGCAGTATCCTTCAATAATTTGTTAGATTTTAAAGATCTTGGCTGAAACTATTGTTCTTAATGGGCATAATCTTTTGAGCGGGTGTCTGGGTTTAACTTTAGCCTTTCAGTAGTATATGTGTGTATGTGTGTGTATTTGGTCATAATTATTCCTGGGTAAGACTTTCTGGTTCATACTTCTCCTAAACGACATATTCAATATCATATTCATTGCAGGAGCAGTTATTGAAGGGCAAACATTGCCTTTAGTGTATTGAAGACAAAAAAAAAAAAAAAAGGAGTCTTGAGATTACTAATTTAATCTACTAGATTTGGTGATAGTCCTTGCATTCCTGGAGATGGAGGTGGAAATGGCAGGTGGCATCAAGACAGTACTCTTTCCTGCAGATCTATTTATTTGGCATACTTCAAAGATAAAAGGAATCTATTAAGAATTTTGATTGGCTAGGCCAGAATTTGAACTAATGGTCTGGGCACTAAGTAATCCTTAGAAATAAAAGGATAGACTAATCTTTGTCTAAAATCAAAATGGGGCTTTCCACATTAATGAAATTTTATAAAAATCAGTTAAAAAATCCTGCCTGCAAAGTTATATTATAAAATATCCTAACACAAAGGCATTTAAGAAAAGCGTAGATGTTGCTTCTGGGTGAGTTATTAGGATATTTATCCAATACATCGTCAATAAAGTGTTAACATGTGAAGCTATTTTGTTTTAAATTAATAAAAACAATTTTTAAACTCAAAACTTTCTTCATTTTGCATTGTAGCATGTATGTTAGAGAACAAACATAACCACAGGTAGTTAAAGCTATGGGTACTTTTTATTTTCAAGGGTTTTTAAAAATAAGATATACACACATACACATTATATAAATAAAATGCTTACTGACTGTGTGAAAAGATGGACCACTTATTTAATAAGACCGAAAACACACAATGGGTTATATGAAATGCATATAAAATTAAACCAAGCAGGTGCATTAATCACTGCCACCAGGACAAATGGATTGAAGCAGCAAACATTTATTTAAATGACCTGGGGCAGGATGGAGGAGTATGGAAGAAGATAAAAAACACTGGGAAAATTTACAGGTTTTTCACTCACCAAATACCTCAAGGGCTAGGGGAGAAACGGGAAATGACCAGACTTATTTGCCCTTTTTTTCTGACGGAGATGGAGAAAAGGGGATAGTGGGTAGCCATCTTCTTAATGACCTAATTGTAAATCCATTTGTTTTCTATGGCTAATCTGTTTTTATTGTGTCAGTATAGATGATTTGGGTAATTGCTGGCCCTGTGGCTCTGGAGTGATCAGATGGCACATTATAAATTGGAAAGTAGCCAGGTCTTGCCCAATATAGAGCTGGTTAAAACCTTTGATGACATAATTGTCTAATAAATAAAATATACCTCGTCAGTTAAAGCTTAGCTTGATAATTAGACTGGAGAGCAGGTTGTTTCATGTTTGAAATCCTACATGCTCTGAGATACTCAGAGTTGAATCAGACTCAGGAACAAATTCTAGTAAGTTTGGGTCAAGTCTGGTTTCTTCACATTCAAATAATTACTGTTTAAAGTGGTTTAACAAAGAGGCGATAGCCTGTCTGTTATCTGAGAATTATCAGAAAAATGTGGCTTTGATATATTAAGTGTAAATGAGTCATAAATGCATCATAAATTGGGGGACTGATTTTCTCTTGGAAGATATGTGCATTACAAAACTGAAGATGAAAAAAAATTGGCAATTGTTGTCCCTGCCTTGGGGTTTCTAAAACAGTTTTATGACAGTCTGTATCTCCCTCTCAGTTCCTCTCTTTTCATGGGACTCATATAACTAAGAAGTCTTGGAGACTTCTAATAGGGCTGTAAAATGACAGAGACCCTAATAAAATCAGCATTAAAAGGGGAACGATAAGTCATCAGCTTTCACCTTCTTCAAATAGCATATAAATTCCCACAAACTAATTCTCCTCCCCACCTTAGGCTCTTTACAGTGTCTCTGAATGGGGGTGGTTAAGGGGAGGAAAAATAACCCTAAAACTGAAATACAAATTATGTTAGTATGGATGGTGCCTTTTACAGCCAAACACTAGTGCTTATTGTCTATCAACGGAGAATTCCTGAACAGGTAGGGACTTCCTAGAGGGAGAGAGCAAGACTGGTGTTCAATAGTTTTTGACTCCTCTTCTGAGAGGCAATCAATAGTGTGGTTAGGGGCTTCACTTTATGTAGTTCTCTTCAAACCCCGGACTCTCCGTATGACATCACCGGGCTCTCTCATAGTTGCTTCACCAGTGCACTTACTGGTAATCAGGTGAAGCTGGAAGTAGCAGCATGTACATTTCTGGAAAGCATTATTCACCTCGTGCCTCATTTGTCCTATGCAGATTCCACACCTAGGATTGTTTCTTCCTCCAGGGCCTCAGAAATGAGATGAATAGAAGCACAGCAGATCCCTGCTCTGTCATGCCAGCTGGTCCTCAGGACTGCGGGATGGTCATGCATGCCTCCACAGCACTGTTAGAAACTGCAAGTGCCATTTTGCTAAAGCCTCAATCCTGCCCCCATGACCTCACTCTCAATAGATTAATTCCCTTCCTATTTACAACATTTTCAGCAGCTCTCCTTCATAATATTCCCGTGTCTTCTCCCTCTCTCCCTGTCTCCCCTCATCTTCTCTTCCTCATCTCCCCATGTTATTTGCTCCATCACTGTTATCTGTCATCGCTCTGTTTTTAGTGACTCATATTCCCTACCAATAGGAGACTTATGACTATTACTTAGATAGGAGGCTTTTGGAGAAAGGGACCAAGTATATCTTCTCACTGACCACTAAGGCTTTGCTCTGCATTTTCCGTGAAATTTCACTGTTAAGAAGGAACCAAATGGGCACAAATAGCTCTAGTAGTGATCTCTCACAATCGCAGAAGATCTCATCAACTCAATCAAGTATAACCATATTTTCTCTCAGGTAAAGAATTTTAGAAGCCAAAAAAAAAAAAAAAACCCAAAAAACCCTTCTTGTTACCATGGAAACATACAGCTCTGCACCCCTATTCAATAGTAACACAATGAAGAATAATAATGCCACATAATCAAGAATGGGATTTCCATTGGCAAGAAAATAAGTAGCAACAGGAATGGTTCCTAAGGGAGGACACATTTTTGACAGGTCAAGGACATTCCAGGGGAGAATTACAGAAACATGTAAGGACTGGAAAGAGGCCTGAGAGCTCACTACAAGGCTGTAACTTCTATTGCAGGGGTAATGACCAGCATTTGTAACCTGGTTACAGTTATTCTCATTAAGACAAGGCCCTGAGGGAAACACTCTAAAGTCCTATTTATTGGTGGTTTTATGTTTAGGTTGACTTCCCGAATCCTGGCAATTATTGTCTATCAACAGAGAATTCCTGAACAGGTAAGAAATTCCCAGAATGAGAGAGTAAGATTGGTGGTGAATACTTCTTGGTTCCTCTTCTGCTATTTTCTACCTCCCAAAAGGTCTTTTAAATTCTATTTCTGCCGCTCCCTCCTGTCTAGCCTAATACAATCTCCTCCTGCCTGGTCCCTCCACTCTGTTAAATGCACACCACCATGAATTGGCATTCTTTAATTAGAGGGCCACATCTATCTATTTTGTGCCAAACATTGGAGTCCTCAGACAACTTGGTCTTATTCTACTTTTTCTGCCTTGGCTGCTGCTACTTCAATATTCAAACCCTCTGCTCTAAAAAATGATAATTTCTTACCTTTGTACATATTATACAATAGGAGACTGTGAAATACTTGAAAATGTCAAATATGTTTTATCCATTTGTTTTTTTTTTTAGCGTTTTTGACATCTATAATAGTAGTCCTTAGCAATGCATCATAATTTTTGTTTATAATACATAGGAAACTTCTCTTTTTATTAGGTTAAGGAATTAGAGCTGTGGGAAATGGATTTTCTTATTTCCCCCTAACCTGCACAAGCCGGTGGAATCAGGCATTCCTTATACTAGGCACTTAAATTTAAAAAAATAGGATTTTTGACTTTTTTGGGGTGTGTAATGAGCGAAGAAGAAGAAAACGATACCAACCTGTGAGCTAGCAGGTATGTCCCACTCCTGGTTGCCAAACTGTATGACTTAAAGATTAAGACATTTCCCTTTGGGAACGACATGGCTGGCCATGGAAAAAGCTAATGACTCTTCCTGATAATGATTTGAATATAACTGGGTGTGGTTCTTTGGTTACTTCTTTGAAGAGGAATGTTGGAATAACTAAATTGAAATTCAGAAAAAATTAAGATTTGTACCATAGCAATTATGCTCCTTACCTGGAGCTTTGTCCTGTTATTTTTTTTCTCCATAACCTTGCTCTTCACTAAACTACAGCTCTCACTATTGCACTAGAATTGGGGTGTAAGTCTCATTAGCTTAATTATTATTTAATCAACTATTTTATCTGCTTAGTATGTTAGACTGTATAAATATTTGGTACCCCTCCATGCAGGATTATACACTCCCATTCCATTGAGCTCAAGCAGCCATGTGATTTGTTTTGGCCAATGAAATGTGACCAGCAGTGATGTGTGTTGGTGCTGGGCAGAAGAGTCATGATCCAGCATACTGTTTGTCATATTCTCTTTTCCCTGATTCTCCAATCATGGGAAAGATGGAGACTTCAACAGCTCAAATCCCTGAGTGACTGCTGTGAACAGGCCCTTTTGTCAAATACGATACACATAAAGCATGAACAAAAATAAACTTCATTGTTTTTAAGCCACTGACATTTTGGGTTTTTTGTTACTGCAGCATAACTTAGCCTATTCCACTTGAGGCAATTAAAAAGCAAAGTTTAGTATTAATAAAAGCCAAAATACTTGTTGTATTCTAGTCTCAAATATAAGTATAGAATTATGTCTAATGCTCAGGACAACATATTTGAAGTATAAAAACATATTTAATATAATATTTACTTCTTCTAAAGTAAGATATTCATGAACCATATGTTTTAGGAGATCCCTGTAAATATAAGCATCCCTCTGCTCTTCTTTCATTTTTTGAGGTGAGATACTTTTAAGTAAAACTCTAAGAAAACTCTAAAATGTTCTTTTGCCAGCTCTCCTTGAGAAATGAGTCCATACCATATCATATTGCTATATTCTCAATGCAGTTCCTGACACATAATAGAAAACTAATAAATGTACATTTAGTTAATAAATCATTATAGCAACAGTACAATCTTTTGTTCATAGCAGTTAATAATAAATATTTATTAAGTTTAAACTACATTGGATTATATATGAATATCAGAATATTCTTCTCCCTCAGAAATTATAAATGCACTAATCAGTATTTACATATTTTGTATGCCATTTATTGGAAATTAATAGCAATTTCATAATTATTTAAAAGTAGCTCATTTCTAGGTGCTGTAGTAAAATTTCTCAAATTTTATAGAGCTTCTTCACTTGGGGGACTTAACATAATTGCATATTTCTGGGTTTGGTACTCAGAAATTGTGATTTGATAGGTCTTGGCTACATCTGTATTTTTCACCAGTGTCCACAGGTGATCCAATGCAGGTCGTCTATAGACTACTTGGAAAAATATTCTACCAGAGCAGTGTTTCAAAAACTTCAGTGTGCATACTGACGGTTTGGTGCCTTGTTAAAATGCAGATTTTGATTCAGTAGTTCTAAGGCCAGGCCTCAAAATCTGTATTTTTAACAAACTTCCTGTTGATGCTGGTGCTGTAGATTCTCAGGCCACACTTTGAGTAATAAAGAATAGTAAGGAAGTAAAATACTATATATCCTGTCTTCCTAAGTTTGTAGATTGAAATTTATACCTACTGCATAATTATTTTAATTTTTTGTACATGTCAGTAACTCTTCAACTAGATTTCACACTGCCTGAGGCCAGGAATCAGACCAATGATACTTTTTCTCTTTTCCTCCATACCTCGGCACTTTTCTAGCAGGCGCTCAATAAGTGTTGCTGATTGATTGATGAAACTACTAGAGAACAGCTGTAGTGCAACACGAAGTATATAATTATATGCAGTAAAACAACATTTTTACAGAACGGGTTTCAATTGATGTCAAAATGGACTTTCAGGGAAAATGAAAATTGACAACATACGTTAAAATTTTTGAAAAACATATTTAATTTTGATATTGTGATCAAACATGCCAATAAATCTCTATTTTCCTCCTTTAGGAAAGCAATGGATTACACAGAAACTCAGTATAAAATTGTAGTTTAAAGTACCTTAAGACTTTTATGTCACTTGAGTTTGGCATTTTTGTTATAATAGTATTGTATAAAAATTAGAAACCCATTATGACATAAACAGTATATACCTATTGAGGAGATATAGTATGAGAAAGTGATCTTAGCTGTAGATCCTATCTTTAGAGATAATTTAGTCAAGATGAGAAGTAATCCTGAGGAAAGGAAACAGAAAGAGTTTCACATTCTTATAGCTAAGCTATGCACTTAGTGGTTCTGGAGTATACTCCATTCATTCTCTCACATAGATTCATTGTGCACTTGCTATGCTGGTGCTGTATCAGTGATATATGCTGCTGTGTCTGAGCTTACAGTCTAGTGCAAGATAAAATGGGACAGCAATTATAATACTGTGCAGCAACAGCAAAGATAGGGGAAATACACAGTGATAAAGAATCACATAGGAGGGACCAGTTCCAGGAAAATGGTTCCAGGAGGATGTGACATCTAAGCTGAAATCTGAAGCACTGGAAGTGAGCTAGAGACTAGACAAAGGGCAGGGCAGGGAAGAGCACAGGAGACAGTGCTTTTCCTGCCAAAGGGGCAGCATGCACTAAGACTGGAGGTGATAGAGAGCTCAGTGGATTTGGGGAACTGGGACTGAACGGTAAGAACCACCTGACTGCTGGGTGCAAGGTGGGCTTTGTAAAGATGGTGCTGGATGCTAATGCCAGTTCATAGAGTCCATTTAAACCATGTTAAGATGGGTACCTTATCCTGAATATTGTGTTTTGAATGGGAATAGGGTGATCTGTCTTTCATTTTACTAAGTTCACTGTTGGGGGACCTTTCCACCCATTGATAACACTCATGCAACTGTTACATTCTGTCCGTGCATGGTATATCTCCCTACTAGACTGTGACCTCCTATAAAGCAAGGTTGTGTTTGTTTTAGCCTGGTATCAATCTTAGGGCATGACACGCATTAATACCAAATTGAACAAAAAAGTTTGTTTAACGAAGTGAATGTTTTCGGTCTCTTCCATTTTACCTATGTGGATACTGAGAAAATCCTCACTGAATATAAAATGGAGGATGGTGTCAAATAAGATTTGGGATTAGAAAATAGTAATAGATCTTTCCTACAGTCACAGGATGAAAGAATGTCATTTAATTTAAACCATTCTCTTCTTTGGGGGAAAAGAATCACACTTGAAAGTCTCTGTAAACAATCTGAAGTAATCATGGTACAGCTGACCCATGCCTATCCTGCAAATCCAATTCAATTTCTCCTTTTGTCTGGTCTAGCAGGAAATTAACCAGAGAAGCAGTTGGGATTTGTTATAATCATACTTCTTAGCATATATATAGTCCTTTCTGGTTTCAATGGACTTTACACACAGTAATTACTTAATCACAAAGGCCATTGTGAGGTGGAAAGCAAATATAGTTATCCCCATTTTGCAGATAAAGAAATTGAAAATGCAAAGGGGTAGCTTGCTGCAGATTGGTCTGCCAGTCAGCAGTAAACTCAGGATTAACTCCCAGAAGGCCAGTACACAGTCCATTAGCACAAATTGCCTCAAGATGAAAACTATTCCTGGAGTCCTAAAAGGGAAAGGACTCTGAATTACCATAAGGGAAAGCAAATGTAGTAGCCAAAATTATTCCCTTGTTTCTCCTTTCCCCCTCTGATCACAGAAACAATTTCATGGATCCTGAGACAGTATATTAACCTTGGAGCTAGATTCTGTGCATGAGTAATCTGTTTCCCAAGTATAAGTGAATTTCTTTTTGCAGGTGCCTTCAATTCTTGAGGATACCAGGATACAATTTAGCAGATTCTTGCTTCTGATCTCTGAACTTGGTTATTGATAGGATCTTGTCCCAGGGATCAATTCTCTAACCCAGGGAGACTTCTGGGTTTTGGAAACTAGAAGTTGCCCATTCTCCCCTTTTATGTCATTTGTTAATTGGGAATAACCCAGTGCATGTTGTCATAGTGTTTATTTCATAGTAGGCTTTGGAAGAAAAGCTCTTTCTAAGCTCAGCTTACTGAAAGCTTGGAGAAACTAGTGGATAAATTGGTATGTATCAGGTATACAGCTACAGCTTTCAAACACCTGGAAAACTACCAGGAGTTAAAAAGGCAGTCCCAAATGGTGAGTTGCAGAAAGATATACATTATAGATACATAATAGGCAGGATGGGAATATTAGCTGCATTTTAGCCCTGTTAAGCCAGAGAGCATGGCCTCATTAAGTTTAGAGAACCCTCTGAGTTGTATCAGGTCCTTCCTTTGGTGTACTCAAGGAACTGCTAATTGAATACTTAACATGTTCTATCCCATAGGTGACTGGAAGTCATCAGGAAATCCCCAGAAATTCATGTGACTACTTTATTCCTGGTAGCAGACTATTAAAAGACTTCTCCTTAAGTGTTGTTCTTGTTGTTTACTATGAGATTTTCTTACATCCAAATACTTCTCCATTAGGAACGCCTTGTCAGAATCTCTCCACCCCAACCCCTTCATAGGTCCACTTCCTTTCTTCAGGATCTTTCTGCCTCTGATTTGTGTTTTTAATTTGGAGACAAGAAAATGGTCAGGAGCAGGACTAGGTTGAGAGGTGAGCCCAAGCCCTGAAGGAAACAGCATATAAGATATTTTGGCAAAGGAATGGAAATATTCCTGCCTCCTTGGAAGAGATGAGAATATTAGAAGTTACCATTTATTGAGTATCAGGCATTTCTAGTTCTTTACACACATTATCTCATTTAATAATTATACCAATTATTCAAAAAAGATTAGAAGATAAAATACAGAATTTTGCATTTTTCAAAATAAATTTGTGCTCTATGCATTAAAAATATGCAACTCTCTGGTTAGAACACAGAATTTTAGTATTAAAAGAACCTTAAAAATCATGAAATTCAACCTCCCTCATTTCATAGATGGGGAAACTGAGGCTTAGAAAGGTCACACTGTTGGTGGAAAGCTAAGACCACATTTTCTGACAATATCTAAATTTCTGGAGGCAAACTTACTAGAACAAGTTTTTACTTTCTTCACCCCCATCTATGCTTTCAAATTCTTATTAGAAATTAAAAAACTTTTGCAAAAGTCTGCATAAAACATGTTATCCTAAAAGCTAAAACTGCAGGATTCTCATAAAGTAAAAACTACCTGGTCATGTATCTTTGATGTACAGTTATGTAAAATAAAAAGTTTTAGAGTATGGGAAACTTCTGATTTTTGGCTTCAAAAAGAAATACCAAGAATTCCTGCTGAAACAGGAAACCCTGGTTCTAAACTGTGCAGAGACTGAAAGTGTACTCCTAGGCAGTACAGTCAGGTCTTTTTGAAAAACTCCTGGGGCTGTTCTGGAAGGTTAGGATCAGCAGGGGAAAGTCTGGCATATCCCAGGCAGAGCTAGCCAGCTTCTGCCCTAGGTTTGCCACAGTCCCCTCCACGTTGCTTTGCAGTTGCTGTGTGGCTTCTAACTGCAGTATACTAGGATGTCTGAGGGTCTGAACCTCAACAAAGCGCTTGTCGCTGTTGACAACCCTGTCTACACAAGCTTAGTAACTACACTGAGATCGTATTCATGGCCTCCAGAATTTTACACATTGATAAAGTATACATCTGTCTTCTGTTTTGTTACTAGTAAATTTTGAAATTCAGTCTATGCACTTGACACTATACTAAATTAATGATTTAAACTTAAATGCCACACCAAATAAACGACATGATTGGTAGTTGAACTTCCCTAATATAAAAATTTTCGAATTTCTTTCAAAAGGTGTATTTGGTATTAGAGAGACACAAGGTAAATATTACCATATCAGAAAAGATAGTTTGTCGGTGAACGTACATATATATGTTTGTTATATTTGTATTGCGAAAGTTGTGTTCTTTGATAATTTTCACTATGAAGTTTTTCAGGCGGTTTTAAATGGTGGCACTAAAAATAAAGTAGTGGGCATTGAACAGATGGATTGAATTAAGAATGGGTTTAATGCCAAGCTCGGTCATGTCTGAATGTTGAAAAGAAGTATTCATTTAAAGCTTGTTATTACTTTTTAGAAAAAATGCAGTGATTTTTTCCCCCTCCTCCTTTCCTTTTTAACAACAAAGGCCATTTTAATAACTGTCATATACACTTTTTAAAAGATTCTGAGAAAATATAAAATAAAATCACTTTATCTATAAACAAATAAGGAGCTGGAAAAAATTAAATGGGGGGTAAGTTTGCTTTAGAAAAAATGAGCAATTTTATTAAGTTTGGAATCTAATAAAATATTATGAAGACTAGTTTTGAGGCCTAAATGAAGATTTTTTAGGGGTAAATTTACTTAATTTTAATTAACTATGGCATTTACTTTTAAGAGAAACTGTTTTGAAGCCAAAATGATGCATCTCATCATCAGATCACTCTTGTAGAATGAAAGTTTGAGTAAATTGTAAATGAATCAGAAACGTATGTTTTAATTCTCATAAATATATATGGTCTTGGAAATTTTTAAAAACTGCTCTTCTTTAATATGATTTGTCTCAAGACAAACCTTAAATACTCAAAAAGTAGTTCAAGCTATTTGATAAACTTAGAGAACTGGAAAAACTGAAAATTAAAGTTATATTAGAAAGAAGAAGAGGCATTGGAGTATCTGTTTGAATAGGAAGAATAAATGTGATCTGTGAAAAGGGTGCATTGCTCTTGAGTCAGAAGGTTTAGGTTCTGATGTTTATTATCTAGGCAAGTCACAGTCTCTCTGAGTCTCACTTCTGCTCGTCTGTACACCTGGTAGGTAAAGTAATATCTGGGTCTGTTTCAGATGGAAATTTCTGAAATACTGCCAAACGAATGAGATAGCATGTATGGAAACAGTCTGCAAAACATACACCGTGATACTACTGTTTAAAAGCATATATTGTGTGTTTCTCAGCAATATTATAATTTCCTTAAGCATAACAGTCATTTAGTTATGCACCTAATAGTACTTAGCATAGTGGATGTCAACAAATAGCAAATTAACGAATGATTACTTAATAAATGAGTGTATTTCCTTCAAAATCAAAGGATAAATGAATAACTATGTAGTTATATATAAATGTTAAATATTTACATATTATAGCAGCTTTTGAATCTCGAATAATTTCTGTGGGTATTATTTATGTAGGTATAGATGAATAAGTGAATGGATTGGGGACCACTAGCATCCTAGAAGATGTATGTGCCCTCTTAGTTTTTAGGTAGACAGAACACCAAGGATTGACCCTGTGCTGCCCTGGAAATAGCATTACAGCATGAGCTCTATTCATTCATTCCCTGCTCAGACTGGAAGAGAAGGTAATCTTCTTCAAGTTTATCCTTGTGTCATCACACCAGACTCTCTCACCCCAGTGGGGACCATGTGCTCATAAGCCTAGAAAATCTCCTAAAGTCTTTGCCAGACCAGACCAATCAACCAACACTATTTCTAAGCATAATTGGTTGCTTAGGAAGCTGCCCATCCACAAACAATTAGTGTTAGTAATGTTTTACTCTGTCCCTTTGCATCTTCATGCCATCAAAAACAAGATGTTTTACTAACCTATAATTTTGAGCTTGTGTGTGTCCGCTCGTTGAGATTGTGATATGACTTTGGAAGCAAGGAGAGAGAGACTTCCTGCTTTAGATACAAATTGCCATATAAGAAGCAACTTTCTTCCTTGCTGGTACCCTTCCCTTCCATTAATACCCATGAACTGGATTTCAACACTTCTTGGCTCAGGCTTTTGATCCCTGCCACCTGATTCAACTCATTTCCCCACACCACATGTGTTAGTCTGAACTCTTTATTTGAGAACCAGTGCCAACTCACTCCAGCTCTCTCTTGATCCCAAGGCCACACACTGCCTGTCTGACCAACAGTGCTCCACATACACTTCCTGATTATTACACACTCTGTTAATAGATGCATCAGAGCATAAAATACAGGAACATTTCAATCAAGAAATTGGCTCTTACAGATACAATCCTTTTAAAAATTTCATAAAAATTTAGAATTACTAAAATAAAACTGTCCCCAAACCTGTTAGATACCTAATTTTTAAACTTATTAGGAACCACTATTTTTCAAATTTTCTTATTGACTGATTTCACTATAAGAAAGTGTCAAAAGCTTAAATGTATTAAATCACATTTATGCTAATAAAATGCTGCTCTGGATTATATATGGGTTCAGATAAATTTGCAAAAAGGTTTCCATTTTAAAATAAGCAGTAAAGCTTGAAAAAATATAATCTATTTCCCATTCAAGATAAGAATGCCTTCTAAAAGATCCTTGACAGAAGGCTTTCCAGCCCCCACTTGAATTCCAGGGACATGAACTCCTAACTCTCCAGGTCAGCCTACTGTATTGCTGCAAAGATCACATGTCGAGTCCACATCTGCCCCCCCGTAACTTCTCACCACTGGTTATGCTTCTGTCTGTAGGGAAAGAATAGAATCATTACATATAAATCCCTTCTATGTAATAGCTCTTTAAATATTTCCTGTCATTTCCATATTGGGATGTCAGTAAAGTTCTAGATGAGGAAAACTAGATGCTCAGCAAGTAAGTGGGTGCAAGCTTAATTTACAACAGAGGGAATGGCAAAAAGAACACTTGGACATATTAAAAGTGGAGCCAATTTCAAGGGACATATCTGTTCTTAATGTTCATTATAGCCTTGCTTGTAGTAACAAAAACACTTGGACATAGCAAATGCCCAACAATATGAAGTTGCTTAAGTAAATCACAGTAAAGTTTTACAATGGAATATCATGTGCCATTAAAAATGAGGTAGTGGAAGAATAATTTCATGAAAAGATGAGCACAGTGTTTTGGTGAGTAAAAACAAAACCTGGATGTAACACAGTATGTTTTTAAAGGATTAATGTAAAATTACCATAAAGGTTGTGAAAGGGATAATAATCATAAAAATTGCTGGAGTACAGAGTAGCTCAACCAAATATGCATGGACCATAACAAACAAGTAGAGTAAATATTTTAACACTATATTTTAAAAACATATTATATAAAAATTCAGATTATGTATTTTTAAATTAATCATATGTACATATATTGAAAAAGATTAGAAGTATATTAACTAAAATATTGATGGGGTTTACCTGAGATAGTGAGGATAGCAGGTGATACTTATACCCCTTTTTGGGCATTTTTGTATTAAAATTTTTTTAAACAAAAAACATGTATCTCTTTTATAGTAAAAAAGAAATAAAAGAACATTTTCTCTTCTAATCTTTTTGAGGGCTAGGAGATAAAAAAGGTTTAATTCCCATCATAGTCAGGCAATACTGGTCTTCACAGTTCTGCCATGCTTAGTCAACAGCCAACCAAATAAAAAAAAGTATTTGGTTTTACCGATAGCTATGAAAGTCTTGAGTTGCGTTTGGTACAAACTGTCAATGGAAGCTGCATATTTAGCTAGCTGTACCTATTAGAGATAAAAAATCCCTTCCCCTGACATGCATGGGCACACTCTACTTCTGCCTCAGATACCTGCCTGTGTTTTTTCTGCTGAGGATTGTACATGTTTAGCAAACATAATCTATAAACCATTGTTGGCTTCCAAATGTGTTTATTTCTCTTTGTAAGCCTTGATACTCCAGGGAGGTCTCCATTGAGATGGTCTATATCTCTGCATACCGGTCACTCATTAATCCAAATCCTGTTATTCGCTACAGTTGTAAATTTAGACCAAACAGTGAATGTCAAGTGCATTTATTATCTGTGGTGGTCCAGTGTGCCTAAAATGCCAGCTGGAAGTCCTGCTTTCTGTGCCAGGTTCTAGCTGCAAGCGGGACTGCATGAAATAAGGTCAAAACTATGAAGCCCTCTTATATGCTTGGCAGGCACATGCTCTTCTAGGAATAACTTTAAAATCACTCTAATATTGTGCCACAGTGTTGACAGCCTAACTGGGACTACATTTGGGTGACATGTAAGCTTCTACTAGATTGATATAAATGAGCATTAAAATACCATATCATATAATCTATCCAATTACATTAACAATCCTCCCTGTTATCCTCCACTTCCCATACTCTGATACACAAAAGAGGTGTTTCCAACAATCACAAGTAATTGTGATGTTCAAGCCACTTAGCTGAAAGAAAACACAATGCAGCATCTCAAAAGATGAATATAAAATTACCATAATAGTGGTGAAAGGGAAAATAATCATAAAAATTGCTGGGGCACAGAGTAGCTAAACCAAATATGCATGGATCATAATAAAAAATGTAGAGTAAACATTTTAACACTATCTTTTAAGATATGACATAAATCTCGATGTGTCTGGTAAGGCTATTATGTGCCAAAGTACATTTGTGCATGCCTTAGTTAAAAATCATTATATAAAAATCAGGCACCTAGCATCTTCAGTTGTTAAACTCTCAAGTGTACTGAATAAACAGATTTTTAAAAATCAGTCACTGGGGCCGGCCCCATGGCTCACTGGGGTGAGTGCGGTGCTGGTAGCGCCGAGGCCACGGGTTCAGATCCTATATAGGGATGGCTGGTGTGCTCACTGGCTGAGCATGGTGCAGACAACACTGTGCCAAGGATTGCGATCCCCTTGCCAGTCAAAAAAAAAAAAAAATGTCAGTCAGTGGTTACTGTCAGAATTCCCAGGCACTTTGGTTCACTGTGAAGTATTTATACCAATTGGTTTTGATCAAGGTGTAGAATTTACTCTGACTACAAGTGAGTAGACAAATTGCCACAGGGCTGCTGTCTGATGAGTGTGAGATTGAGAGGCTTATGTGTCCAGGTGCAGAGGAGGGGACACATCAGGGGAGTTGTAAGTAAGTGGTTCAGCATGTGGGCTAGCAAGGGCCGAATCTAGAATTATTTGTTAGAACACATGAGAAGGAACTCAGCCTCTCAGGTATGTATGAGTGACCTTTTGAATGTGTTTCTAGAAATTCTGGCTTGTTTTTTAAAGGAATTTATTTTTTAATCGAAACATATTGATTGTATGTATTTATGGGACTTATTTTTCTTATGTAGCTGTACTTTTGGGTCCATTTAAACAACCTCTCCCTAACCCCCACCCACCTCCTGTCATTCCTAGCCTCTGGTAACCACAAATCTACTTTCTAGGTTTGAGAATGTGCTGCAAAGCCCAGCAGGCTGGACTCAGTGGAAGCAGGGCAGCGAAGCTTACCTGCCAGAGCCTTGTGCATTACCGTGCCTTTCAGGACCTTCTCAAGTGGGAGGCACACTGCTTAAACATACATCTTTCCCTCAGATAGAGATATGAACAAGAGCAAACACTTCTGTTTTCTGTCACCTCTTCTCTGCAACCCACCCCCCAACCCCCACACACTCCAAATAAAGAATTTCTATATCCTCTTCTGCGAAAAACTTTATAAACCTATTTGTAAGGACTTCTTTAGTGGACTACATAAATTACTAAAACAAAAGACTAGTTTTTGAATTTGATTTCTCTCTTCATTTTATGTATGTATGTATTTACGTATGTATGTATGTATTTTGGCACCTGGCCAGTACAAGGTACACTTGTACCTTGGTGTTATCAGCACCACGCTCTAACCAACTGAACTAACCAGCCAGACCTCTTCTTCATTATAAATGGGTTTAAATAGGGGTGATAAAACTCTTGAAATAGCACCTGCAAAATATAGTCTTCAATATGCCACTAATCAATGTGGACCGTGAACACATTCTCAAAAACTTCTTTGCAATATTTAGGGCCCAAATACCAGTGCTTAGTATGTTCATTCCTTATTCAAAAACGAAATTTGAGGAATGTCATCTCACAAACCAAAATTCAATAATTTTAATCCTGTTCTCTTGAAAAAGGATTAAAAGTAAAGACCTCGCAGAACATATCAGGAATAGCTTGAAATTTTTATTTCATTTCATTGAAATTTAAACATCTGCACTTCTATGTTATTTTCATTTCCTAGATCTTTATGTCATTTCTTTTTCCCCTTCTTCACACAAACACACAGCCTTTAATCTTTGCTCCCAAATTCAGTCCTTGGATGTCTTTTTTTTTCTTTTATTGAAACTATTGCTTTGAAAGTATTGAATAAATCTGACATTTAAACTTCTCCAATATACTGCCATTTATATTTCCCTTGTCAGGTGCCTAGAGGCTTATGTTAAAATATAGCTTAGAGTGTAGAAATTATTGCTAAGAAAAGTGAGTCATTTCTTTTTCTTTGCAAGAAACAGTTGATCTAGATCTAAAAAGAGTATGCAAGCTATTTTCTTTTCTTCTGTACAATTTTTGAACCTATTTAATGAATAGGACCCTCAGAATAGACAACCCATGAAGCCCTAAATTCTTTTCCTAAGACAAAGTCCATTCCTTTGGTAGGCCAGACAGGGGATGATTTTCTTAACTCAGGTTGAATTCAGGTATGTTTGAATATACACTATTTGGGCAAGTTTTAAGTGTCCTTTATAGTGAGTTCAGGGTTATGTAATATCATAAAAATCCTACAGTGAGAAGAGACTTTAAAAATTATCTAGCATGCCTGGTTCTAGAGGTGACAAGAGGAAAATGCAGAAAGGTTAAAGAGATAACTGAAAGTCATAAAGCGATTTTTGGTAGAGACACTACTAAAATCCAGGCAACTTCACTTCTAGTTTAGAGTTCATTCCATTATATGGTGTTTCCCTTAGGATGCAAATGAAAGGCCTCAGTACCCTCACCCTGTGATTTGATTGTGGACTTGGCATGTGAGCAATTATAGTAACAGACCCCTAGACAGCAGTAAGCATCTGGGTAGATGGAAGCTTGTGTGTGGGTACTGTGGGACTACTCTCTGGGGAGCAGAAAGACTAATTTCCTTCCCCATCCAACTTGGATACATTATCCACAAGTGACTTTAACTCCTGGAGATGCTCCCTCTATAAAGGACCTGAGATAGAAAGGCTATGGTTTCTAGTTTTGAATGGAAGGACAGCAGGTAAGCCTCATCACAAGTTCCATCCTGGCATTATGCACAAGGATTGCTAGTTCCTGGATCCCTATTTTAGCACAACAGAGATGATGGTGGAGAGTGGCAAAAAAATAGCAATAGTAGAGCAGAAATGGGAGCAGTGGCCACAAACAACACAGTTCAAGCATGGAGAAGTTTAGTAAGTTTACCAAGGTTACAGAGCGAGTAGAAGGTGTACCTTGACAGTCTGGTTCTGAAGTCTGCACCATTAGTCTTCAGCTAACTAACTCCAAAATAAAACGCCAGGAGAAGTGGAGAATGAAGAAACAAGTGGAGGCAGAACTTTTAGAGAGCTGGAATGAAAGGGGCAAGGGTTTCCTGAATTCCTCTGTGGACTATACGAGTACAGGTCACGGGTTGGCAAACTTCTTTTTGTAAATTGACAGACAGTAAATATTTTTGGCTTTATGGGCCATATGGTAAATAAAGTTATTGGGAAACAAAACTTTTTTAAAATGAAAAAGCAGCCCTAGACAATACATGAATAAATGGGTGTGGCTGTTTCCCAATAACTTTATTTACTAAAGCAGGCAGGAAACTGGCATTTACCAAGCTTTGAAATAGATCTTTGTGGCTCCGATGGTGAAAGATGGAGAAAAGGAAGAGAGGGACTTAAGAAGAAATCAAGTTGTGTTTAGCTCACAAGGATGTTCTGGGGATCAAATGAATTAATGCATGTAAAATAGTCAGAGCAATCTCTGGCATTGAATAAGGGATAAATAAAATCATGGTTGTTAGTTTTATTCCTATTTATAGATTTGGGGTGGTGTGGCTACACTTACATACTTGTCTATGGGACAACCTGATGTTTTCCAGGATAAAGCAGAAAAGTGGAGAAGCTACCAAGGCCTACATTTACTCTATCCTTAGACCCATTACTAGAAGTATTTCTCCTTTGAAATAATCAGGCACCCTCCCCTAATTCTATTTTATTTTGGTATCAAGAAAATTTTCATTGTCTCAGAGGTAGTAGAGAGTTTCTGATAGCAACTAGTAACAAACCAGTGTATAAATCCAGCTGGCAAAAATTTTGATAATTTGTGATAATTCCTGAAATATCTCTAAAGTTGGCATGTTAGGCATTAAACTGGAATGCATTTGTTCAGGAAAGTTCATTTTGTTTTTTTTTTTTTTTTTTTTTCATTTTGTAAACATACATTTATTCTCTGTATTTCTAACTTATTCGATATAAGAAATAGATTAATCGTCTCATTGACTAGTTTTTCTTAGTGTATTTGAAAGTGTAGCGTAAAAATTTATTCATTCAACAAACGTGCTGACTGTTGTCTGCATGCCTGATGGGGTTCTAGATACTGCAGACATCTAGGACATCTAGATGGATGCCCCCTCCCTCCCAACAATGTCCTTTCTGTATGCTTGTCGTATCAACTTCAAGGAATTTCAATTGTTATGTCTTCTCCCCTGCCCCGGTTTCTTTTTTGATATGTGTGTGTGTGTGTGTGTGTGTGTGTGTGTGTGTGTGTGTGTGTGTGTGTGTGTGTGTGAATTTATTTATTTATTTTTAGCTCCCACCAATAAGTGAGAACATATGATATTTCTCTTTCTGTGTCTGACTAGTTTCACTTAATATAATTCTCTCTAGGTCCATCCATGTTGTTGCAAAGGGCAGTATTTCATTCTTTTTTATAGCTGAGTAGTATTCCATTGTGTGGATGTACCACATTTTCCGTATCCACTCATCTGATGATGGACATTTGGGCTGGTTCCAACTCTTGGCTATTGTAAAGAGTGCTGCGATGAACATTGGGGAACAGGTATACCTTCAACTTGATGATTTCCATTCCTCTGGGTATAGTCTCAGCAGTGGGATAGCTGGGTCATATGGTAGATCTATCTGCAATTGTTTGAGGAACCTCCATACCATTTTCCAAAGAGGCTGCACCATTTTGCAGCCCCACCAACACTGTATGAGAGTTTCTTTTTCTCCACAACCTCACCAGCATTTATCATTCACAGTCTTCTGGATGTTAGCCATCCTAACTGGGGTGAGATGGTATCTCAGTGTGGTTTTGATTTTCATTTCCCAAATGCTGAGTGATGTTGAGCATTTTTTCATGTGTCTGTTGGCCATTTGGATATCTTTCTTTGAGAAATTCCTATTTAGCTCTTTTGCCCATTATTTAATTGGGTTACTTGTTCTTTTGTTGTAAAGTTGTTTCAGTTCCTTGTATATTCTGGACATTAATTCTTTGTCAGATGTATATTTTGCAAATATTTTCTCCCACTCTGTTGGTTGTCATTTAACTCTGTTAATTGTTTCTTTTGCTGTGCAGAAGCTTTTTAGTTTGATATAATCCCATTTATTTATTTTTCCTTTGGTTGTCCTTGCTTTTGGGGTTGTATTCATGAAGTCTGTGCCCAGTCCTACTTCCTGAAGTGTTTGTCCTATGTTTTCTTTAAGAAGTTTTATTGTTTCAGAGTGTATATTTAATTCTTTAATCCATTTTGAGTTGATTTTGGTATATAGTGAAAGGTATGGGTCTAGTTTCATTCTCCTGCCTATGTATATCCAGTTTTTCCAGCACTGTTTACTGACGAAGCAGTCTCTTCCCCAGTGTATAGGCTTGGTGCCTTTGTCAAAGATCAGATGGCTGTAGGTGTGTGGGTTGATTTCTGGATTCTCTATTCTATTCCATTGATCAGTGTGTCTGTTTTTATGCCAGTACCATGCTGTTTTGGTTATTATAGCTTTGTAGTATAGTGTAAAGTTAGGCAGTGTTATGCCTCCAGCTTTATTTATTTTTTGCTCAGAATTGCTTTGGCTATGCGTGGTGTTTTGTTATTCCATGTAAATGTCTGGATAGTTTTTTCCATTTCTGAGAAAAATGTCATTGGAATTTTGATGGGGATAGCAATGAATTTGTATATCACTTTGAGTAGTATGGACATTTTCACAATGTTGATTCTTCCAATCTAAGAGAATGGGATATCTTTCCATCTTCTTGTGTCTTCTTTAATTTCTCTCAGCAGTGGTTTGTAGTTCTCATTATAGAGATTTTTCATGTCCTTGGTTAACTCTATTCCTAAGTATTTTATTTTATTTTATTTTTTGGTGGCTATTGTTAATGGGCAAGCTTTCTTGATTTCGCTTTCCGCATGTTCACTAATGGAGAATAGAAATGCTACTGATTTTTGTGTATTGATTTTGTATCCTGCTACTTTGCTGAAATCATTTACTAACTCCAAGAGTTTTTTTGTAGAGGGTTTAGGCTGTTCGATATATAGGATCATGTCATCTGCAAAGAGGGACCGTTTGACTTCATCTTTTCTGATCTGGATGCCCTTTATTTCCTTCTCCTCTCTGATTGCTCTGGCTAGTACTTCCAGCACTATGTTGAATAGGAGTGGTGAGAGTGGGCATCCTTGTCTAGTTCTGTTTTTAAGGGAAAAGCTGAAAGCTTTTCCCCATTCAGGATGATATTGGCAGTGAGATATCGTATAAGTCTTTAATTATGTTGAGATACTTTCCATCTATACCTAACTTAAAGAGAGTCTTTATCATGAATGAGTGTTGAATTTTATCAAATGCTTTTTCAGCATCTATAGGGATGATCTTATGGTCCTTGTGTTTGAGTTTATTGATACGGTGTATCACATTTATTGATTTGCTTATGTTGAACCAACCTTGCATCCCTGGGATAAATCCCACTTGATCATGGTGTATAATTTTGCATATGTTTTGCTGTATTCTGTTGGCTAGTATTTTATTGAGGATTTTTGCATCTATATTCATCACGGATATTGGCCTGTAGTTTCCTTTTTTGTTGTATCTTTACCTGGTTTTGGTATCAGAGTGATGTTCACTTCATAGAATGAGTTTGGGAGAATTTCCTTTGTTTCAATCTTTTGGAATAGTTTGTAGAGAATTGGTGTCAATTCCTCTTTTAATGTTTGGTAGAATTCTGCTGTGAATCCATCTGGTCCTGGGCTTTTCTTTGTTGGGAGCCTTCTAATAACAGCTTCAATCTCTTTTATTGTTATTGGTCTGTTCAGATTTTCTACATCTTCTTGGCTCAGTTTTGGTAGTTTATGTGTGTCCAGAAATTTATCCATTTCCTCCAGATTTTCAAATTTGTTGGCATATAGTTGTTTATAGTATTCTCAAATGATTCCTTGTTTTCAGATGTATCAGTTGTAATATCTCCTTTTTCATTTCTAATTTTTGTTATTTTGATCTTCTCTCTTCTTTTTTTAGTTAGCCATGCTAATGATTTGTCAATTTTATTTATCTTTTCAAAAAACCAACTATTTGATTCATTGATATTTTGTATTGTTTTTTGGGTTTCAATTTCATTAAGTTCTGCTCTGATCTTAATGATTTCTTTCCATCTGGTAACTTTGGGTTTGGATTGTTCTTGTTTTTATAGTTCTTTAATGTGAAGTATTAGGTTGTTCACTTGCCATCTTTCCATTCTTCTGTAGTAAGCATTTAATGCAATAAATTTCCCCCTTAGTAGTGCTTTTGCTATATCCCATAGGTTTTGGTAAGATGTATCATTGTTTTTATTAGTTTCAAGAAATTTTTTGATTTCCTATTTGATTTCTTCTTGGACCCATATGTCATTAAGTAGAATGCTGTTTTAATTTCCATGAGTTTGTATAGTTTCAGAATTTCATTTGTTATTGATTTCTAATTTTAATCCATTGTTGTCTGAAAAAATACATGGGATAATTCCAATTTTTTTGAATTTGTTGGGACTGATTTGTGATCTAACCTGTGATCTATCCTGGAGAATGATCCGTGTGCTGATGAGAAGAAAGAATATTCTGAGGTTGTTGGATGGAATGTTCTGTAGATATCTGTCAAGCCCAATTGGTCTACAGTGTTGTTTAGATCTTGTGTTTCTCTGCTAATTCTTTGCCTAGATGATCTGTCGAGTATTGATAGTGGGGTGTTCAGGTCTCCAGCTTTTATGGTATTAGTGCCTTTTCCTTCTTTAGGTCTAACAGAGTTTGTTTTATATATCTGGCTGCTTTGACATTGGATGAATATGTATTTATGATTGTTATGTCTTCTTGATGGATCAATCATTTTATCATTGTGTAGTGGCCCTCATTATCTCTTTTTATGGTTTTTAGTTTAAAGTCTATTTTATCAGATATAAGAATAGCTACTCCAGCTCATTTTTCATTTCTGTTTGTATGGTAAATCTTTTTCCATTCTTTTACTCTTAGTCTATGTGAGTCTTTATAGGTGAGGTGGGTCTCTTGAAGAGAGCATATAGTTGGGTCCTCCTTTATAATCCAGTCAGCCAGTCTGTGTCTTGTGATTGGAGAATTTAATCCTTTTATATTAAGAGTTGTTATTGAAAAGTTTTGATTTACTCCTAGCATTTTATTGATTTTTGTTTGGATGTCTTAATTGTCTTTTGTTCCTTTCTTTCTGATGTACTGTTTGTCTTCTGTATTTGTTGGTTTCTTGGGTTGTAGATAAACTTTTTTTTCTCTTCATTGTTGGCATTTTTATTTTACTAGTGGGTTTTGATTTTTCTTGAGTTTTTATGGCAGTGGTACTTATTTTTTAGCTACTAAACCCAGTACTCCCTTGAGAATTTCTTGTAAGGGTGGTCGTGTGGTAGTGAACTCCCACTGTTTCTGTTTGTCTGAGAAATATACTATTTGCCCTTCATTTTGGAAGGATAGCCTTGCAAGGTACAGCATTCTTGGCTGGCATTTTCTGTCTTTTAGTATTTTGAATATGTCATCCCATTCCTTTCTGGCTTTTAGGGTTTGTGATGAAAATTCTGATGTTAGTCTGATTGGGGCTCTGTTATAGGTGATTTTATGCTTCTCTCTTGCAACTTTTAAGATTCTCTCTTTGTCTTTGAGTTTTGCCAGTTTGACTATAACATGTGTTGGAGAAGACCTTTTTGGGTTGAATATAGTTGGGGATCTTTGAGCTTCCTGAATCTGAAGAAGTGTGTCTTTTCCTATACCTGGGAAGTTTTCTGCCACTATTTTGTTGAATATGTGTTCAATGCAATCTCCTTTTTCCTCCCCTTCTGGAATACCCATTACTTGGACATTTGAGCACTTAAGGTTGTCTGATATCTCTCTTAGAATTTCTTTAATGTTTTTAATTCTTTTTTCTTTTTTTTGTCTGCCTGTGTTATTTCAAATAGCCTATCTTCAAGGTCAGGGGTTTTCTCTTCTGCTTCTGCAAGCCTACTGGTTAAACTCTCTGTTGTATTTTTTATTTGGTTGAATGAATTCTTCAGCTCAGTAAGCTCTGCTACATTCTTTTTCAGGGCATTGATTTCCTTGTACATTTCTTCTTTCATGTAATGTGTACTTTTCCTCATTTTATGGTGTTGTCTAGCTGAGTTTTCTTGTATCTCATTTAGTTTCCTTAGAGTTATCACTCAAAATTTCTTGTCAGACATTTCAAGGGCCCCTTGTTCTATAGGACCCAGAGCTTGAGAGTTATTACCCTTTGGTGGTGTACTTTCTTGATTTTTCATATTTCTGGTATCTTTCCTTTGATGTTTAGTCATTGTGGCAGGGGATTTCATGGTCCACTGGTTCGACACTATTGTCTCGCTAGGATCCTGCTGGGGCTGCCAATTTGGCAGAACTGCCTCAGTGTCTGCTCAGTCGTCCACTGGTGCCTTGGGTGTGTGGTCTCTGCAGATCTCGGGCCTCTCTGGGGAGGTGCCTCTCTGGTCAGTGTGCACTTGGCCAGGCTGGGGACGGGGTCTGGCAGTGGCGAGGTCTACCTGCTCGGTTGTGTGCAGGTGCCACAGGGCACGTGGTCTCCATGGATTTTGGGCCTCTCCGGCGGGGTGCCTCTCTGGTAGGCATGCACTTGGCTGGGCTGGGGATGGGGTCCAGCGGTAGTGAGACCTACCTGCTCAGTCACGCACTGGTGCTGTGGTCTGTGTGGTCCCTGCAGATCTTGGGCCTCTCTGGTGGGGCGCCTCTCTGGTCAGTGTGCACTCAGCTGGGCTGGGCCTAGGTTTCTTTTTTCTTCTTTTTCATGAACCATTGCACTTTTATCAGAGTCAGCAGTCATGGGGACCTGAATATCTTTACTTAAATTAGCATTTTCGAAGTTTTCTAATTTCCTATCAAGGAAATTATTTTTATTTTTTAATGAAGAGTTTCAAAAACAGTTCCCTTTATTTATACTGTTTTCAAGGTAATATAGCAAGTTTTTTCTGAGAATGTCTGCCTTATTTTCTAATTGTAGACTTTTTCCAAAAATATCCTTTCTCCCTTTAAATGAAATTGCTGATATCAAAGTTTGCTCTGTATCTTTTAGCTTGACTGAATACTTTTTTCCTTGTATGTGCAAGCCTGCTTAAAGGTGTCAAAATCTCAGACTTGAAATTCTAAATATTACTTTTTATTTTTTGGATCAGTCTGTAGGTTGGAAATCCAAATATAGCAAAAATTATCTAATGATTTTGGTCATCTTAAGAATGAACGAATAGTTTGATTAGGTGATCTTTAAGTTAAAGCCATGTGAGATATTTTTTATTAGTGGAATTCATGATACAGTTTCTTTAGAGGGAAGTCCACCAAGTCAGACAGGCTAGTTTCAAATCCCAGATCCACCTTTTACAAGTGTGTGACCTGTACCAATTTAATTAAACTCTTGGAACATCAATTTCTTAATCTGTAAATGATCATGACAGTACCTAGTCTATGGATTTGTTGGGAAATAAGTGCATGTACAGTACTGTGTTTTGTGTAAGGTGCAAACGTTCAATAAATGAAAGCTTGTGTTAATGGTAGTATTTATATTGTGCTCCATTCACAATGTCTAAAAAAATCTCTCCACATAAAACACTCAATACCAAAATGGATATACCCTAATGACCTGGTTCAGAAATGCTGGTGTTGTCTTTGTCTTTTTCTCCATGATTCTGGATATTTTACTTTTCAGTCTTATTTAAAACAAAACAAAACAAAACAAAACAAACAAAACAAAACAAAACAAGGATTTCAAAGATACTCTCCCATAGGACTAACACTATAAGGTCTCCAAGAATGTATATTTGTAAGAGGCAGGAGTTGAAATCTCTTATTAGGTTTACTCTGTAGATATTATTTGTTAATTTCGGTACTTATTTCAGAGACTTATTCCCAAATAACCAGGCAATACAATAATTCAAATAATAGCTGTATATGTTTACTTGAAACAGCATATCTCCCAAAACAATCTTTTGGTTGAAAAGTCAAATTTCCATCTCACAGTTAAAGAGAAGAGATGCTGACTCCATACAACGTTATTGTAAAGAACTGGCAGGGTAGACATCACAAAAGAGTTAAATTTTACAGTCTACCACATAGAACAAATGTTTGGGCTGGCTCATCATTAACATCAATATGCCCTAATAAACATTAGAGACTTTCCTGGTATTTTCATAGATTTCTAAGACATTAGCAACAAAGAACCAAATTCACAGACAACTGAGGCTTGAGTAACAATCCGGAAGAAAGATGAAGTAGTTTTATTTCCCTCTTCCTTAAGTTTCCAGATGCATAAGCTAAAGAGCAAAGCCAGTTTTAAGCAGGACTAAAAAAACCACAAAGTTTTTAACAAAAGAAATAATACATTATGGCCAAAAAGAATCTCTGTCTAGATGTTTAATTATCATGTCTACATCAGCTGAGAATAAAATGTTTGGGTAACTGGTTCAGTATGCAACAGAAGGTGGTTGGTTAACCATGCCTTGGAAAATTCAGCATCTCTGAAAATCTGTCTGTCATTACATATACCAAACTTGAGTTTGTTTGAAAATGCCTACAACTATTTTGCACTTTGGAGGATAAGAAGCAATTTAGAAATATTTTTTATAACTGGCATAAAGTAGTGTTGATATGAAAGGTAAAATAAAATATATATTCTTGGTTATATGCAGCCTTCATTGACACACATTTTATTTGGCATAGTGTCTTAGAAAACCACCTCATTTTTAAATTTAAGAGAGGAAAAGTAACCTGTTAGAGGTCATTACTGGTAGTTAGTAGCACCTGAATGTTTTTTATTTAATATTATCATCCTTAAATTATTTTTAAAACAGCTACTTTTATAAAAAAGAGACAAAACATACATTTAATTTTATTTTGATATTTTCTTCATGGAAAAATACCTTTAATGCTTACTTTTACCCCACATAATGGAAAATCCAGGCAATAAAAGAAGAAATAGAAAACAAAAATCCTGATTAGAATTTTCATAAGGCAAGATATTTCCCTTCCTTCCTTCCTTCCTTCCTTCCTTCCTTCCTTCTTTCCTTCCTTCCTTCCTTCCTTCCTTCCTTCCTTCCTTCCTTCCTTCCTTCCTTCCTTTCTTCTTTCCTTCCTTCCTTCCTTCCTTTCTTCCTTTCTTTCTTCTTTCATTCCTTCGTTCTTTCCTTCCTTCCTTCCTTCTTCTCTTTCTCTCTTTATTTCTTTCCACCCATATTGGAAAACATGAAGTCAATGTGTCCCTGTTTGCAGATGACATAAAACCAAAGACTCTACCAAAAAACTCTTAAAGCTGATTAACAATTTCAGAAATATGACAGGATCCAAAATCAACACCCCAAAATCAGTAGCATTTTTATTCTCTAATAATGAACTAGAAGAGAAAGAAATCAAGAAAGTAAGCCCATTTACAGTAGTCACCAAAAAAAAAATGTATCTAGGAATCAATTTAAACAGGGAGGTGAAAGATCAAATCGCTACTGAAAGAAATTAAAGAAAATACAAAAAGATGGAAAGACAGTATGCTCTTGAATTGGAAGAATCAACATTGTGAAGATGTCTATACTATCCAAAGCTATCTACAGATTCAATGCCAACCCCATCAAAATACCAATGTCTGTCTTCACAGAAATAGGAAAAACAGTCTTAACATTCATTTGAAACAATGAAGGACTCCAAATAGACAAAACAATCCAGAGGGGGGAAAAAAAAGGTGGAGGCATTACACTACCTGACTTCAAATTATACTGCAAAACCATAGTAACCAGTACAGCATGGTAGTGACATAAAAATAGACACTTGAACCAACAGAGCAGAATGGAGAACCCAGAAATCAACCTACATACTTACAGTGAACTGATCTTTGACAAAGGCAACAAGAACATACGTTGGGGAAAAACTGCCTCTTCAATAAATGGTGCTCAGAAACCTGGACATCCATATGCAGAAGAATGAAAATAGATGTAGACCTCTCACCATATACCAAAATCAACTCAAAATGGATTAAAGACTTAAGTACAATAACTGAAACTGTAAAACTACTAAAGGAAAACATAGGGGAAACACTTCAGGAAGTAGGACTGGGCAAAGACTTTGTGAATAAGACCTCAAAAACGCAAGCAACAAAAGAAAAAAAAAAGGGATTATATCAAGCTAAAAAGCTTCTGCACAGCAAAGGAAACAATCAACAGAGTGAAAAGGCAACCTATAGAATGGGAGAAAATATTAGCAAACTATACATCTGACAAGGGATTAATATCCAGAATATACAAGGAACCAAAACAGCTACACAGTAAAAAAAACAGATAACCCAATTAAAAAATGGGCAAAAGAGCTGAATAAACATTTTTTGAAGGAAGACATACAAATGGCCAACAGGTACTTGAAAAAGTGCTCAACATCAGTAATGATCAGGGAAATGGAAATTAAAACCATATTGAGATAACATCTCACCACAGTTAGACTGGCTATAATCTGTTTCCTCCCTCCCTCCCTCCCTCCCTCCCTCTCATCCTTTCGTCCTTTCTTCCAGAATTATAATGAGAAAAACCAAGAACAGCCTGAGATGCTCGTACTGGGTGATCAGTACATTCTCTCCAAGGAGAACAAATCCCCATGGAAAGACAAACCACAACCTAGAGGCTGTTTGGTAAGCATGGACTCAGACCAAGGAAAGTAGCTGGGAGAGGGCCTGGGGAAACCCTAGGGTCTGGGGTCAGTAAACAATGATAACTTGAGATATCCCTTTGGATGGGCCAAACACTAGCATTTTTGCCTCTGAACAACATAAGAGAAACCTATGAAAATAAGATAACTCGTTTTGACCAAAGCAATGGATACCAAGTACTCATGTCTTTCAGAGCTCTTTTTTGGATGGTTGCTTCTACTGTTTACTGCCAGTTGCCACCACTGTTACTGTTACCACACTATTACAAGCTGTTGTCATAAGCAGACAGTATAGCAGGCACTGCACATCTATTATTTCATTTAATCCATACAACAATTGTAGGGAAGGGTATTATCCTCCAGGGATTAAGTAAAATAGTGGAAATTTCGAGTAAGAGGTCAGCATAGTCCTTGTCTTACTATCTGGAAAGGAGACTAAATTAACTTGAGTACAAGAAATCCAAGTCTAGTTCAACTCAAGAGGCATGCACACAGTTTTAGTGCAATTATTGAGGGAGGTGGAAAGCATAAAAACCATTACCTTGGAAGTTGATTGTTAACAGTATCATACTATCATTAGCAGTAAAGGAGCAATTATCACAGTTAATAAAACCACATTAAAACATACGACAGATAAAGCACAATGGGAGAAATTTAATGGGCTATATTTCCTGCCAGATTTTATATTGGGTGTTAGATTATTTATAGGACACATGTTCTAGGAAAACAAATGCTTAACGTGGAAATGAGCAAATCCGAAGACATTTGCTTCTTTGAAGCATAGTGGTTTTACATTATTCTGGTAATTTATATCTCCTAGAAAATATGCTGTTTCTTCTATTAAAGCATATATGGCTTTCTGAATATATTTTTATATAGCACTATTTTACTTTGCAAACAGAAATTTCCATCTTAATTTAAAATTAACCACTTGCATAATATTAGTGTCAAGTGTAACATTGTCACAAGGCACTTCTTGCCTGCCTCAGCCCCACACTATCACATTGCTTATCTCCTTCTGCAGCTATCCTCATTCTCTAGACTGTTTTTCTGCAGGACATTCTATTATGTGCTCTCTCACACCACTTTAGCTGCTGCTTCTGCAATTTTGCTGCTTCTTTTGATTCACCTTTCCACTACCCTTTGCTCCTCCCATTTCCATTCTTCTACACTGTAGTGGGGAATCCAGGTGCCACTGCGATTTGAAGCGAGTTTTGAAGTTAGGCTTAGCCCAGTGCAAGACTCAAGTTGAAAGCTCTGCTTGACTACTTCTCAGCTATATGATGTTCAGTAGTTAATTCCTCTGAACCTCTGGTTCCTCATATGTAAAATGAGAATAATAATAGATGTCGTGCAGGACTGCTGTGAGGATCAGATTAGAGAGTCTCCAATGTACCAGATGCCATGTCTGATACAGAACAGGTGCGCCACAAAAGGAAGCTAATAAGGGTGCTGAAGGAGAAACCCTTCTGTCTGCAAGGAAGGAAGAGTGCTGCCCCTCACCTTGAGTCCCTGGGACTCCACACTGGTCTGTGCTGGCAGCTTGTCCTGTTCTTCTTCCCAAGTTATTCCCATTTTTCTGCATAACAAGTCTTCATCCCAGTGTTTCTTCAACTTTGGTGTGTGTACGTCCCTTGAGAGGCTTAGTGAAAAGCGTAGTATTCTGAGTCCCCCAAGAAGAGATTCCGATTCCATTGGTTCTGCAGTGAGGTCCAGAAAGCTGTATTTTTACCACAAGCGTTTCTGGTTCCAAACCTGGATTAGGGACGACTGTGTTAAAGAGCACTGCTGCAACCTCAGGGTCAGTGATTTCCTGGTCACACTGTTCTGGTCTTGCTGACTGCTGTGGCAGCACACTGGTCTCTCCACACTGGGCTTACGGCTAGACCAGGTCTAAACTTAAGACTGGTTTCTTTCCAGTCCTTTTTGGGTCCCTCTTATTTCTCTTGTTTCTGGACTTAGCACCCTAAGAAAGGGGCTATTTTATATTGTCATTTTGGTTTTGGATAGGAGGAAATTATTGCTGGGTAGAAATGCCTCTTGTGGGCTTTTCCCTGGTATCAAAATTCCCCTTTTACTAGGACAGTGGTTCCCAAAGTCTGGTCCCAGTCATCTGTATTGGCATCATCTGGCGACTTTTTTAGATATGCAGATTACCTGGCACCACTCTAGACTTACTGAATCAGGAACTCTGGTGGTGGGTCCAGCAATCTGCATTTTTAAATTAAACTTATGATATGGAGATAATCATAACTTCACATGCACTCATAAGAAATAATATAGAGAGATCCCCTATACTGTTCTCAGTTTTCCCCAGTGGTAACATCTTGTAAAACCATAGTACAATATCAAAACCAGGATATTGACATTGATGAAGTCAAGATACAGAACATTTCTACCCCCACAAGCATCCCCCATGTTGCCTTTTTATAGCCACACTCATTTCCTTCCTGCTCCAACCTCCTCCTTAACCCCAGCAACCACTAATCTGTTCTCAATTTCTACAATTTGTCATTGCAAGAATGGTATGTAAATAGAATCATACAGAATGTAACCTTTGTGATTGTTTTCTTTTCCACTCAGCATAAGTCTCTGGAGATTCATCCAAGTGGTTGCGTCAATAGTTTTTTCCTTTTTATTGCTGAGTAAGAGTTTCTGGTAGGGATGGATCCCAGTTTGCTTAATCACTCACCCACTGAAGGATATCTGGGTTTTCTCTTTTGACCATTGCAAATAAAGCTGTTATAAACATGTGTGGGTGGGTTTTCGTGTGAACTTAAGTCTTCATTTCTTTGAGATAAGTACCTAGGGGTACAATTGCTGGCTTGTATGGTAGTTGCATATTTAGTTTTCAAAGGAATGTCCAAACAATTTTCCAGAGTGACTGTATCATTTTTCATTCCTATTATATATATGTAACATATCAAAGGCAATTGGTGTCATTTTAACAGTTTAAGAGAAGCATAGAAAACTTGCCTCCCTGTATGCCCTTTTCCCTTCCCGGTTTGTAATAGAAGTGTCTTAAGTATTGTCTGCATACATTTCAAATGACATCTAGAACACACAGTGTTATAATTTTTGCTTCAAGAATCAAATATAATTTAGAAAACTCAAGATGAGAAGAAAAGTCTATTGTGTTTACCCATACTTTTACATACCGTGTTCTTTCTTCCTTCCTGATGTTCCAAGGTTCCTTATCTTATTATCATTTTTTTGTTTTTAGAGAACTTCCTTTAGCTATTCTTTGTAGGTCTGTTGAAAACAACTTCTCTTAGTTTTCCTTCATCTGAGAATATCTTGATTTCCACCTTTATTCCTGAGAATATGAGTATAGGATTTTGGGTTGACATTTCTCTTTTTTTCAATACCTGAAAAAATATCATGCTACTTCCTTCTAACCTTCATGGTTTTTGATGAGAAATCTGTAGTCACTTAAATTGCCTTTCTCTCTAGGTAAGGTGTCATTTTTCTCTGGGTGCTATCAAGATATTTCTCTTTTGTTTTCAGAAGTTTAATTATTGATATGTCTCAGCGTGGATTTCTTTGGGTTTGTCTTGTTTGGAGTTCTTACCAAATTTGGGAAGTTTCCGGCTATTATCTCTGAGTGCTTTTTCAGTTCCTTTCTCTTTTTCTGCTCCTCTAGGACTCCACTGATACAAATGTTAGATCTTTTGTTCTAGTTCCATGGTTCCTGAGGTTCTGTTCTTTATTTGTTTTTTTAGGTTTCTCTGTTTTTTTCAGATTGGGTAATTTATACGATTCTACCTTCCAGTTCACTGTTTCTTTTCTCTGTCCTTTCCATTCTACTGTTGATCCTATCCACTGAATTTTTTATTTGAGTTATTGTATTTTTCAGTACTATAATTTCCATGTGGTCCTTTGTTATTTTCTGTCATTTTGCTGAGACTTTCTATTTCTTTGTTGGGGCTTTCTCATTTTTCATTTGCTGTTGTTTTAAGTACATTCTTATTTGCTCATTGAAACATTTTTATGATGGCAGGTTTAAAGTCTCTGACCAATGTTTCTAACATGTCTATCATCTCAATGTCGGCATCTAACTGATTGTCTTTTTTTTTTTTTTATTCAGTTAGAAATTTTCCTGATTCTCAGTATGAGAGTGATTTTCAGTTGAAACTTGGACTTTTTATTATTCTTATATTTAAATATTTATTCTTATTATTTGTTACGAAACTCTGGATCTTATATAAACCTTTGATTTAGCTGACTTTCTATGACACTGCTCTGGCAGGGGGATAAGGAGGCTGTGCATTATCTTGTTATTGCCAGGTGGTAGTAGAAGTCCAAGTTTCCTACTAAGTCTCCACCAACACTCAAGGAGGGGGATTCCTTAGTATTGGGTCGGGGTGGGGGACTACGTGGTCTCCACTGACACTGTGGTGAGGATGGCCTCATTACTACTGGATGGTAAGTGAAAGTCTTGACTCTCCTATAGGTGTCCTCTGATACCACTGCATTGAGGAGAGGGTAGGGTGCCTCACTGCCACCAGGAGGTGGTGGAAGTCCAGCACTCCCATTGACATAGTGTGGGGGCTCACTTCTGGCTGGAGGGGAAGAAAGTCCTGGCTCCCTACTTGGTCTTCTTTAACACCACCCCAGCACAGGGGTTGTAACAGACTCCAATTTCTCCTAGCTATTCCCTGACCCCAGTCAGAGCAGGCCTTGGGTCGGGGGGAATGGGGATAGCTAAAGAAAATCTGCTTGACCAAGCAGGACGAGCTGGATCCTAGGAATAGCAAATTCAGTTAATAATAAGATAGGTGTAAAGTTGATTAAATATAAACTTCCTTAGGCTAGGACATGATTTGGAGGTCAGGATGTTTGTTCCTTAGTTTAAGACTTGAGTTAGGGGTCAGAATATTTGTTCCTTAAATGAATGCCTTATGGCCTAGGATAACACCAATCTCCAGTTGTCTTTACAGATAAAAAACAACTACAAGCCTGCTTTGAAGTTTGATGCTTCCAGACTCAAGAGATCCAAGGAGGACCTTAGCCAGGATGCCAGAAATAGTTACGCTGACTTCACCTGTGACCAATCAGATTTCCTCACAACTCCTGGGACGCCCCCTACCTCACTTGTGATTTTGCTTTATAAATGCTTGGGATTTTAAGTGGTCAAGGAGTCCAGGGTCTTAAAAGCTCCTTTAGCTATCACAGGCTCCTCTGAATGGCCATCCAAATAAATGCTAATCTTTAGCACTGCAAACTTTGGCATGAGAGATTTTTTAGACATTTGGGCAGTAGATGATGGACCCTTCTGTTTTGTAACAGGTGGGGCGTCTCATCACAGCCTCACTAGGATGGACTTTAGTGAGCCCTGAAAGGCCACAGTTCTTTTCTTTGTGTTTGGCTGGAGTAGAGCTGTCATTTTATGAAAGTTTTCTGTCTTGCTATGTTGCTCCTTTCCTGGTCCTTTTGTTGAGGGTTCTTTGTTTTCTTTTTCTTCTTTTGTCTGAGACCATTGGCATTTCCTGGTTGCTGTTTTCTTCCATTCCAAGACTGGGGTATATGAAGCAAAAAGAAAATCCAGGGAACCCACTATCACGTCATTTTTCAGGTCTCAGGGTCCTTGTCAGTCTGCCTTCTCCTCTACACCTTTTAGGATTTTATTATGTTATAGATAAATATATAGAGATAGAAGAGAGAGAGAGAGAGAGAGAGAGAGAGAGAGAGAGAGAGAGAGAGAGAGAGAGAGAGAGAGAGAGAGAGAGAAAATGTTTGAGTTTTTTGTTCTATTTAGCGGAAGAATAGGGGAAATTATGTCTACTCCATCTTCCCAGAAGCCCAAATGATCCTGTCTGCACTTTAATAAGCCCTCCAGTTCATTATGATGCATGCTAAATTCTCAAGAATCTTTGCCTTCTTTTTGTTTTCATAACCCCATTCTTTCTACCATAGCTGTGGGGCAAAGACATGGGTCACTGTTACTATTTTAACAGAAAAGCCCTTCCTTTATTTTTAATCCCTTTACAGTCCCCTGCTGTGCATGTGTCTTATATCACTTTAAGCTAGAGAGTTTGGGATAGTTGCAGAAGGTCAATAAAGGGGCTAAGGTGCCTAGATTAGGGCCTGCCAAGGTTAGACAGAGAGGTAGTCAAGAGAGGGCTTTCACGTGGAGTGCCCGGGGCCACAGTTTGGGGTTCAAATTGAACATGAGAAAACAGGCAAAAAATGTGGTTCTGATACGGAGATTGTTCAGAAATGTGGCTGAGTCTTCTCAAGAACAAAAGGAAGACGTGAAAGTCATTCCCACTGCAGGCAGGTTTGCTCCATGATCCTTTCCTTTCCAGGAAGGGAAGATTGGGATTTAGCAGCAGCTGGGACTCCCCTGGGGAAACTGTATAGTTTGAACCACATTACAAAAGACAAAAATGACTATCTTTAAATTGCCTTAATAATGCAGTCATTTCAAGAAGTTATTTATTGTTATCATTGGATCAATCAGGTTGTCCTAAAGGAGCATTTTTTTTTCAGTTAGTAATGCAACAGTCACTATTGAAATTTTCAAAAGTAATACTGTTTACAAATGTAGTTCCTTTACTGCTTTTCTTTTAAATAAAATCAACATTAATTGTCAAGGTATTCCTTTGCTATTGACATACTGTCATTGCATCCCCTTGATAAATGAAGAAATAAGAAGTGAGGTGAAGAGATTTAGTTCTCAACATTTGTGTTAAAAGATATTAAAAATAATAGGCAACATCAATTAAGCACTTACTGTACAGAGTGTTGTTTATATGACTTTACATAAACACACACATTGTGGGGTCTTTTAATCCTTCTGACAACCTACTATTACTATCACATTAATTTCTCAATGTTATCTCATTTGTACCCACAGAATTTTAATTTATGGAGGTGATTGAGTGATGACACGAAGAGGTCAATGCTATGGAAATAATTTATTATTTACACTTTCAAAAAGAAGGAGGCATCCCTCACCGCACAGGGCCACACAGGAAGTGCCAGATTTGGTCAGAAGGCAGAGCCTAGGCCAGAGCCTTTACTGGGTTTCTTCAGGAAAGGCAAGTCAGGCCTGACTAAACAGTTTAGGACTGGCTAGTTTGAATAATTGCGGCGGGTTCTGGGCTATAGGGGTCTAAGATGATTTAGGGCAGGGAAAATATTGGCTTGGTGTCTGAGAGTTAGATAAAGGGGATGGAGTGGGTATAGACTTGGGGTTGGTTGGTTTGCAAATGAAAGATGTGCTCCCAAGCAAGTTGTTTACCATCTTTAGGAATTAAGTAACTCTGGTAGGAGCAGTCTCTCCCTGTGTCTGAAGCCCCCCTCCCCACAAGATATCAAAATGTCATAAAACACAGAAAATAGAAAACATGATGAATACAAATGAGGACACTGAGACGTGGAAGGTTTAAAAGACTGGCCTAAGTCACATAGCAGGGAAGTGGCAGAGCCTGGACATGACCCAGTTCGAGCTGCCTCTGAAAATCCTGTGTGGACTTGGCTTTGGGACTGCTCCCTAGGTCTTGCCTCTATGCCACGTTGCTTCTAATAGTCTCAGGCACAAATGAATGATGGAATATGAAAACAGAAGTGCTATTAAAGAGTGCAAAGAAAAGAGCAACTCCCTTGAAACTATCCATTTGGGAGATAAACCTATTAGAAGCATCATCATTTAGTCTGGTGAAGAGAAGGGTGAGGTGCAAGCTTGGTTTGTGAAGGATAGCGACGTACTGGCCTGGGAAGAGCAGCGGTTTATCCCTATCTCCACATGAAGGATTCAGGACAGAAATGAAAAGATTCCTAGGAACATGTACTGCAATACAGTGGTGGGTTGCCAGTGAAGGACATAAATCTACTTTTCAGGAAACAGTTCTTCTCTCCCAGCCCCAGTCTGTACTTATCTACTACACTTATCTTCTAATAATTATTATTAAAGTGCAGAGTGATCTCTTATCATATCTTCAAGACCCTTTCTTTTATATTTTTATACCCTAAATAATTCTTTGTCATCTCACATTTGTGAAGGGTTTGAATTTTTACTTCATTCCACTCTAATACAAGAAATATCATACTACCATTCTAAATCATTTAAACTATACTCCAAATCTCCAATCATCAAGGTGCTGGGAAATTCATTACTAGTCATAGGGTATGGGGCTGGGGTGGAGGTGTTTCAGGACCTGAACTTTGAAGGTCACACAGGAGAATAGAGGTCTCGAGAGTTTCTGAAAAATTAGAGTTTCTTGTCTTCAATGTGATGATCACAGAGAAATTTATTACTCAAATTTTCATGATCATTACAAAAACAGAGAACTCTGCTTCTCTATGGTCCCTTTAAATCTAGCTATACCCGTGCCAAGCCTAGGGGCAGAGTGGTGGTCTTGTCGCCTGGTACACAATCTCTCAGGGTGCATGACACAATTTCCAAAGGAGTCAGGGTCAATCCTGCTACCTCATCAAGTACCACCTTCCTCTTTCTGGGCTTGCAGAATTTCCCTTACCAATGATACTAAATTTTTCTTCCTGCTTTCCAACCCCAAAGACCTTCTTTCTCCCATTACTCCTCTCACTGGCCTCTAATCTCAATCAATTCAGGCTTTCAAAAACAAAAGTTCATGAGAGGGGTTGTCTTTGAGTACCTCTGTCTTTGGGCTTGGAACTCAAATACACTGAACCCAAAATCTTTTCCATTTTAATGAGGGGAAAAATACAGTGAGATCAAAAGGCAAATTAGTATTTCAATAAACCACCCTGCGATTATTCTCATAGACTCAGAAAGGTTGTATATTCCTTATCAACAAGGTGCTGCAAATCTATTCTTAGTGAAACTTTAACCTAAAATTGCCATCTGCCATCATCCTGCTGCCTCCAATAAAGGGCTTTGTAACTGCTAGAGAACAGCTGGTCATTTCTCTCATTATTCAATGCAAATATGTTATAGAAAAAGAATATAACATGAGATAACATTTCAAAATATAATGCCACATTAGAAAAATTCCTAAATACCAACAGAATGCATTTTTTGGCCATGGGACTAAAAACAGCTTGTTGGAACTCATTTTGTTTGTTATAACTAAGCCACTCTGGAATGATTTCTTCTTTTCCAATGTGTAATGGTTCATTTCATGCGTGGAACAACTGTAATGAAAACAGCTCCTTACTAAGTCTTTGTCTTTTGGCTTTAAATT
Source organism: Cynocephalus volans (assembly GCF_027409185.1). Lineage (NCBI taxonomy): Eukaryota > Metazoa > Chordata > Mammalia > Dermoptera > Cynocephalidae > Cynocephalus > Cynocephalus volans. The sequence continues at coordinate 61,400,420 of NC_084471.1, read as the reverse complement.
GCAATTAAAATAACATTACTCAGATCTCTTTTGTTCCCCATTTCTACCTCTGGTGCTTAGGTTGTGGTATTTATCTAAATTTCTTTGCATCATACAGATATAGGTGAGAAGCTGAGAAAATCAATTTTAATGAAAGAATGGATAAGAGAGTAACAGATAGTATTCCAAAAACTCAGAGATTGCAAAAAGCTTTTAAAGAGAAGCAACAACCATCATGAAATGCATCAATAAAAGAATTAAAGACTTGGGAGGCAGCCAAAATATATAGTTGCAGGCAACTGACTAAAGAGTGCTAATAAATTTACATACCATTATGGGGGACAGTCAAGGTTAGGTGTTATGGCCAAACAGGTGGTGTTTGAAAATAAAATAGACAACTTCCACACTGTTGAAGGTGGGCAATTCTGTTTTGCAGACTCTGGGACCACACAGGAATGTTCAGGAAGAAGGAACAGCTAATTCTCTACTCTCCAAATCTACTGCCATCTGGAATTTATCTTCTCCCCCTTCATGAAAGCCAAGTCACCAAAGTCATGGCTTTTCAGTGTCCAGAAATGCAAGTCAGGAGCCACAGAGCATAGAAGAGCACCTGTTTCCTGCCACCCTTGTGACCAAGCCTGGTTCCCAAATCTACTCTTTCTCATTCTCATCTTCCCCTACCTCCACTGTCCTTACTTAGGTCACCATTATTCCTTAATTTTTATATCACTAACAACTCTCAACCTCCTCTCCCTAACTTGAATTTATTCCCACTATTGCAAGAATAATCTGTCTAAAAGGCAAATCTGAACATGCCAATCCCTTTTTGACTCCTGGTTGTCTACAGAATGAAATCTAAATTCCTTGTAATGTATTTCTATTTTATTTTCTCATTTTTAGTCTTATATATTTTGTATCTACATCTGATCGTCTATTTTATTTTGGGAAAGCCACCAGTATGTACTACCAGTGGGATGCAACATATCACCTCTCTCTGATAATCTTCTACAAACTCTTTTTTTAAAAATGTAATCTAGAGTCCCTTTATGTTGTTTGCCATCAAAGACTGATCTACAGGGACAAATCCCTTCATGATCTGTTACTTGCTTTCTCTCTTTAGCCTCATTTCCTGCCACCCAACTCTATCTCTGTGTTTAATCCTGTCTTTCCAGTCCACCTAGAGCCCACTGACTGCATCATGCTCTCTCCCCTCCAGGTATCTGCATATGGTTTCGTCTCTGCCCAGAATATCCTTCTGCCCGGCTTATGCTTAGACACTCTTCAGTTTAGATGTTGGCTCCTTCAGGAAGCTTTTCCTGATACTCAATGAATGGGTTATCTTCTCTTATAGGGTTGTGTCTTTACTCCTCAATTGCCACACACTAATCTTATGCTTGCCCTGTTTGAGTTTTCCTAGGACTGTAAGTTCCATGAGGATATAGATTGTGTACTTCTCACTATTATTTCACCAGTATGTAGTCCCCCAAGGTGAAACGTAGGAAAAACTGTAACTATCCCTCAATAAGTGGGCTACCAAATAAGTTTAGTTGTAGATGACCCAGAAACATACACACATACATATATCCTTTTTTTTTTTTAGATAGTAAATACATATTTCCTTTTTTCTTTTTCTTGTATAGTAATATAGTTGCTGTAGATCAGGTGCTTCCCACCTCATTGAAGCTTAAATCCTCACTGTAACTATTGAAGGTGGGAAATTTTATTATGGTGATTGAAAGGAGGGGCCTTGAAGAGGTGATTAGGTTGTAGAACCGTACCATAGTGAATGATTAAAAATGATGGTTGGGGCTTGGTTCTGAGGGCTTTAAAAGGAGAAAGCATGAGAAGTTCTTTCTCTTGGCTTCCACCATCTTGCAATGTGAGGGGTCACTGTCAACACCACCAGATATGCTCCTTGGACTTTGGACTTCCCAGCCTCTGAAACTGTAAGCAATAAATTTTGTTTTCTACCAAGTACCCAGTTTCAGGTATTTTGTTATAATCAACAGAAATGGACTAATTCAGAAATTGGTACCATAGAAGTGGGGTGTTGCTTATAACAAATACTCGAAAATGTAGAAGCTGCTTTGGATATGGGTGTTGAGGAAATACTGGAAGAATTTGAAGGAGCAGGCTAGGAAAAGCCTAGCTGCGGGTGGGAGTTTAGAAGACAAGAAAATCAGTGAAAGTTTGGAACTTCTTAAAGACTGGCTAAATGGTGGTAAGCAGAATGCTGATAGAAATATGGACAGTAAAGACCATTCTGAGGAGATCTCAGATGTAAATGAGAAGAGACTTACTGGAAACTGGGGCAAAGATCACCCTTGCTATGAACTGCCAAGGAATGTGGCTGCACTCTGTTCATGCCCCCAAATTTTATGAAATGTGAGGTTTAAAGGTACTGACTCAACGTATAGGGCAGAAAAAATTTCTAAGCAGCAAATCACTCAGGAAACCACATGGTTACTTGCAACAGCCTATGCTGACTTATGGCAGCAAAAGCATGATGTAAAGCTAGAATTCAAAAGAAAAGCAGAGCATAAAGATTTGGAAATTTTGCAGCTTGGCCATGTGGCAGAGAAGTGGAGAGCATTTCCAGGAGAAAAATTCAGTGGTACTAAGAAGATTAGTGCAAAAGAAAGGGATTATCAAGCAAAGGGGAAAAAAGGCCCTGAAGGCATTGCCAAAGCCTTGGGGCCAACCCTTTCATTACAGACCCAGAGACCTAGGGAGACAAAATGGTCTTGGAGAGCAGGCCTGAGGCACCTTCCACAGGCTCACTGCCCATGACCACCTCAGGAAGCTGCTTCCAGCACCAGCACCCCAGCTGCTTTGGCTGTTCCAGCCATGGCCAAATTGGCTCCAGATTTGGCTGGCCCCATAGCTTTGGAAAATACAAGCTGGAATCCTTTGCAGTGTTCATGTTGAGTTAGGTCTTCAAGTTCACAGAATGCCAGAGCTGTGAAGGCTTGGGAGCCTCCACCCTGATTTCAAAGGATGTATGGAAAAGCCTGGGGGCCCAGGAAGAGATCTGTCACAGGGTTGAAGTCACCCCAGATAGCCTTCACTAGAGCAATGACGAGCAAAACATGGGGTTGAAGTTGCCACAGAGAAACTCCATCAGCACCATGCTTAGTGGAGCCATGACAGCCAGACTTCCATGGAGATTCCAGAATTGTAGAGCTACCAGCATTCGACCCTAGTGTGCAAGAGCTAAAGCATCACCTGACACCAGGAAAGCCATAGGAATGGAGCTGCCTGAGGACCTGAGGGCCCAACACCACAACAGAGTGCAGAGGACACCAAATATAGAGTCAAGGTACATGATTCACCTGCTGTAAGAATTAATACCTGCCCTGCTGGGTTTTGGATTGCTTAGGACCTGTTACTCCTTTCTTGTGGCCCATTTCTCCCTTTTTGTATGGGAATATGTACCCTATGCTTGTTTGGAAGTAGATAACTTGTTTTGATTTCATAGATGGGACCTTGAGACTTTGGACTTTTGAATTGAAACAGGTTAAGACTTTGGGGCTATGGGGTGAAATGAATGTATTTGTGTGTGAAAAAGACATGAGTTTTGGGGGGGTTGGGGCAGAATACTGTAGATTGGATGCCCCCCCCAATCTCATTGAAGGTTAAATCCCCACTGTTACTGTTTAGAGTGGGAAATCTTCTTATGGTAATTGAAAGATGGGACCTTGAAGAGGTGATTAGATTGTAGAACCTTGCCATAGTAAATGGATTAATAATGGTGGCCAAGGGCGTGCTTCTGAGGGCTTTAAAAGAAGAGCACATGGTAGGTTAGTCTCTCTCTGCTCTGCAATTTCTGCCATGTGAGACCCCTGCATAACTGTCACCACCACCAAGACGCTCACCAGATGTGTTCCTTGGACTTTGGACTTCCCAGCCTCTGCAACTGTAAGCAATAAATTTCCTTTTCTTAAAAATCACCCAGCTTCAGATATTTTGTTATAAGCAACAGAAACAGACTAATACAATGGTCTTAAATATTGTATGCCAGAATGAGGTGTTCTACATTTCAGGTATTCACATATCATATCACCTCTATAACCTGTGCCTCCTCTGTGCTACTATCTAAGAGTTTTCTTCATATAAATTCATTTTTATTAAAATAAGTTTATTTAAAAAAGGCAACAATGCCACTACTGTAAGTGAAAAAACAGCATTATCTGCCATAAATAGTAGGTACAAATCAATACAAATTAAAAACAATATTAAAATATTAAAATTCTATGCATGAATATTAATATTAAACAATATGCACACACTTTGAAATATGTCTTGTATTCAATCAATGGTGTACATGCCACATTTTGGAACCGACATTTTATATCATAAGAATCATCTATAGTCATGTATTGAGCTAATCCTTGCCCTACATTTTTCACAAGGTGGTAAAGATAAATATGGGAAATAAAGTTAACCACTTCTTATGAACTGTAAAGCTCTACACAAAGGTAAATGGTTATTGTTTTTATTCTACTTCTACTGGGGAAGGTAAGCAGGTGAAGGAGTAAGGCCAGAAAGAAGAGTAAGGGAGAGTCATATTTCATTAATATAGTTGCCTGTGAAGAATTCAGTTTTACTCTTGGTCAGACTTTCCAGAGAATGTCAAAAGTTAAGGTTATTCCAGGAAGTTGTTTTCTTGTCACTTACTCATTATCAAAGTGATTTTTCCAATTTCAGAGGTGAAAATGTTTTATTTTAAACCAATCACAATTTAAGTATCAGGGACTATGTTAGTTGGAAACAAAAGTTATTAATACGTTAAATTCTACCACCAATATAAATCTTTATTTAAAAGTAGAGTAAATATATACACAAAGTAAAAGCTTACAAAAATACTCACCATATTTTTATATACCAAATCCCAAATGATTCCGTCATGAGGAAGTTTCATTCCCATCTTTATTATTTGTGTGTTTAGTTTTTAATGTCCTTATTTTAATAATATGATGAACACCCACAAACTTGTTACCCAGATCAAAAGCCAGAACATTCGCATGGACTCACACCTACCTATGTGCTTTCCCTTCTTGGGGTGGTGACTGCTGTCTTGAGTTTTGTTCTTACATTCTTTTGTTTTTCCCTCCCATAGTTTTATGATATGTGTATGTCTAAACAATATATTATTTAGCTTTATTTATTTTGGAAAGTCAAAAAAAGGGTGTCAGGTTATATGTAGTGTTCTGGGAATTGTTTTTTGCACTTGATACTGTAATATGTTACTAAGATTAATCCATATTGTTACATGTAAGTAATTGCAGTTGATTATTTTTTATTGTGTCTGTATATGTGCATGAATGTGTGTATGTGTGTGTAATATAAAGCAAATTATTTATCTACTCTTCTGTGTTGGTCATTTGAATTGTTTTCAAGGCAGTAGCATCCTAAAGACCCTTGAAGCTATCCTACCTGTGATCATTAATTTGAAGCATTTAGGGGCTTGTTATAATATCTAGCTCCTATAATAAAAAGATAAAGATAGTGAACTCTAGGCTACTCCCAAGAAGAAAAAAAATGGATATTATATTTTATTTTCACAGTCTTCACTATGAAGTTAATTATTCAAAATAAATAGTGAATTACATTTCCATTTGATTTTGGAGATAGTTTATCTCCATACTAAGTCTGGAGAATACTGTATACCAGTAATTCTTAAACTTTGTTGCATATTAGAATCACTTGGGGGAGATTTTTAAAACCCTAATGCCTGTGCCACTCTATAGACCAATTAAATCACACTCTTCCTGGGGATGGAACCATGCATTAGTATTATTTTGATAGTTCCACAGGGATCCTATATACAGCCAAGATTGAGAACCAGTCCTCTAAGCCATGGAATATAATGTCTGTGTTAATCACTCATTCTTCAACTGAGCGTATGTGGGCTGACTATTTTGAACCTGAGAGGTTCAGAAAACAATATCACTCATAAAAGAAAAGCTGAAGTAAAAATTTAAAATCCACAGCCATTTAAAAAACAGGAGTCCAACTGACAAAATAGTTTACCTGAAACTGAATAAACCCCAAATCATCTTGATTCTCAAGAGGGAGAAGCAGCTGCTTCCATTGAAAACTTTTCTTGTATTTCTCTCTCTCTCTGCCTCCCTCTCTCTTTGACGTGCATTTTGAAATTATCCGCCTCATTCCACCCACTCCAACCTTGGTAGGCAAGCTCTGGAACTAACTAAAAAAATGAATGACATCGAGCATTAGGATTTTGCATTGAATCCCACTTTCTTATCTTCTCAGTCTCTATTCTGCTGCTCCACCATATCCTTTTCAAAAACCGTCACTCTTATTACATAAACAGCTCTATTTGGGAATTGGGCAGGGTGTTTGCCCTTCCATCAAGAAAGTTTCACCTACAGCATTTCAATGTTTATTTAGTAGGCATTTGTTGAGCAGGTTCTATGTGCTGTGCACCGAGCCAGGCAATGAGACCATGGAAATGAACAAGGCATAGTCCGCGATCTGGTTAGGAAAATGGATTTCCAAGCAAATGATTTCTTTAAAAATTAATTCACTTAATTTTGAAATAATGATACATTTATATATTTTTAAAACCAAAAAGTATAAAAGTAATAAATCTTGTTTCCACAAACAACGCTCTCCAGTATGTAAACTGCTATTAATTTCCTATGTATACTTCCAGAGATTTTAGCATATATGTAAATGCAAATATGAACATATGTTTATCCCACCCTTTTTTCACAAATGGTAAACTATTTCACACACTACTTGCACTTAAATGTTTTTCACTTTACAATATGTCTTGGAGAACTTTCTATATCAATACATAAAGATCTTATTCATTATTTTCTATAGGTGCATAGTTTTCACTGTACTGATATTTTATAATTCATTTTTTTCCCAAACTTTTCATATAACAAATAATGCTGCAATGAAGAGCTTTGTACACATGCCATTTTATCATTCATATGTATAAAATCTAGGATAAATTCCTAGCCCTAGAATTATTTAGTCAATGAACGTGTACTTTTGATAGATATTGACCATTTGTCATGCACTGAAATTGTGCCCTTTTCCACACTTGCTAGCAATATATGCAGGTGCCTATGTCCTTTCATCATTGCCAAGTTCATTAAAATTTGCATTTTTGCTGATTTGATGGGTAGAAAATGATGCAGTGTTAATTTGTATAACCCTGAGTATGAGTAAAATTAAACATCTTTTTATAATGTCAGTGTTAGGTAAGTGGGGTAAGGGACGCACTTGAAATAAATATAATAGAAACAACACAGAGAGAAAATTTACCATCTCTACCCCTGAAAACAAAAGCTCAGTTTAGGCACAGGCGCCCCAGCAGTTGCATTCAATTCTTTCTCAAGATGCCTTACCAACTGAGTAATGGTGAAACCAGGATAAGGACATGATTTCCCACTTTTTTTTCTTTTCTGCTTAATTTGTTCTACTTGACCTTTTAAAATGTATCACAATCTCACCTTGTAGATGGCTACCAATATTTTCTATAAGTTTGGTTTTTCATTCAGCTTACTTGAGTTCGCATTTGTCACTTTTCAAGGATTTTGGTGATGTTTTTACTACTTACTGCCATTTTTGACATGATTTTTAAAGTTCTAATATGTTATCACATGTTTAAGTCTTACAATAATAACTTTAAAAATGCCTACCTTGTGGAACATATTAGAGTTTACAAAATGCCTTAAGGCATAGTTTCTCATTTAAAGCTCTCAACGACTCCAAAGTTTACTCTCGAGGAATTGCCTCCATCTTAACACTGAGAAATTAAATTATTTGATGCCAGTCTCATAGGTAACCTAACCTGGGGCATGTTGAAATCCACACTCAATAATTTTAACTCCCAATCCACTACATTTTCTAACTAGACTTGAGGTAGTTGGCTGTGACAAAATAATCTTTGATTCTTCTTTGCCTGTGTCTGTCTCTGACTCCTGTATCCTCAGAGACGTCATTAGCAGCCCGGTGAGCAAAGGTATAACTGGCTCTCATCTGCCTGATTTCTCTCCCCAGATCTCACTTTCATTGACTTTTCTCTGGGTCTAGCTGTCAGCATGCACATCCCAGTTAGAGTAACTTGAGAGACTTACTTTATAGGCAAGTTGGTGTACAATTGATTAGGAATTTCTTCCAACCTCCTCCTGACCTGGTCTTTCTACGAGGTTTGTCACTACAATCAGAAAGATTGAATCATTACTCTGTCTTTTGAGATATTTGTTCTTTGGTCTAAAATAAATTAACACAGCCCCGAAAGAAACCTTTTATCCCTTTGGTATCCCTCATTACCATCCTTTGAAGTGTTTTTGAAAGGAGCAATTGAATCAGAACCTTTCATGGAATTGTGAGTCTGATTCCTTGGAGGCTCAGACCTAAGCAGCATATGCACACAATCTAGCACACATTGTTTTCCTCCACCCAAGAGCGGTGTGTGGTTTCCTTCTTTGTACCAGGGGACAAATCTATTTCGTTTTGGTCTTAGCCTCCATGGCACCAGCTGATAATTTAAAAAAAGACTCTGATTTCAGTTGAATAGAGAAACATTGAACTACATCAGGTGCAGGGGGTATGGGCTGCTCCGCATTATTATCTTGGCTTTGAAACTGTTCCTATCTAGTAATATTTGGTGATTTGGAATGAACTCCCTCGCTCCTATCTCTGTGGTGTTTAAGAAACAAATCTGGCTGAGTAAAATCTTGCATCGTGATAAGCGAGCTGCTCTGTGTAAAGCCAAAAATAAAACACTTTGGATTGAATAACTCCCCCGGGGTAACAAGCTAACTTCAGACTCAGCAGTCATGGAAGATGATAAAGACATAAATGATTTTAGAGGAAGCTTAGAAGTAAAGCACAATTGAGATTAAGCTGGAAAATTCTATTAAATTTAATGACTCCCCCAAATTAATGCTCTTTCGTTTTATAACAAATTCCATTTTTACCAGGTTCATGTTCAGTTTCTCTGTTTTTCACATTTTCTGCCACAAAACTTATCTATTTTTTTCCCACCTGAATCTCTTATCACTTTCTTTATCTCCAGAACCAAGTAAACATTCAATGAATACTTGTTGAGTTAATGATTAAATGTTCCGAGGCCTGTGCTCTAGTTCCTCTCCTACCTCATTCAGTCGAGTATCTTTTTCTTTTCTTATACCTTTCACCCTTTTGTTTTTGCTATTTTGGTTCTTCCCTTTCAATCTTTAAAATTACTCATGTCTCTCTCATCTTGAAAAATAAAAAGCTTACAGAAAGAGGTTTTGTCAATCCAACACCCCCGCAGCCGTCACTCTAGCATTCTGCTCCTTTCACAGTCAGACTTCCTGAAACATCTGTTCACGCTGCTTTTCCTTCCTCCCTTCTGCGGTTTTCAACTCACTACATTCTGTCCCTTATGGTGCCCCACTGAACCCAATGTTGCAGGGAACCCTGAGCATTTTCTAATTGTTAAACCTTTCCCCTTTTTCAGCTCAAGAAACCATTTTAGAAATGTCATGCTTGACTGTCTTAATAGCAAACTCCGGCTCCTGTAACTTAGCTTGCCTGCTTCCTGCACCTGCCTGTATCCATATGCAAATAGGAGACAACAGTCTCACACAGCCCTAAGGTCTGGATGCAAATTAGGCTCCAGAGCTGACCAATGGACTGTGTCCCATAATCAACCAATACAAATTAGCAGGACTGCATCCCTCATTTACATAAGAGGACCTAAGTGGAAAACTTGGGCGGGAAGTTAGGGCAGGAATTTTGGCTATATGAGACTGCCTCTTTCCTTTGTTCAGAGAGACACTGGTCTAGGAGTCTTCACTCCCCAGTTCTCTCCTTGCTTGCAACCAAAAAGGTGCTGTAATACCGAACAAAGAGCTGTAACACCAAATAAAGAGCTGTAAAACTGCAGCACTGACGCCAGTGTTGGATACCTCTGTGCGATCACCCCACAACACCAACTGGCTGCTTCCTAGTGCTTATTGAATTTATTCCTTCATCATTTAACATGGCTAGACACTCACTCCTTGAAACAATCTTTTCCATTGGCTTCATGACCCAACATTTTTCTGCTTCTTTTTTTCCCCCACCCCTCTGGATGCTCTTTACCTGTTTCCTTGGAAACTTCTGTCCTTCACCTGTCTCTTAGGCATTGGTGGCCCTCAGGGACACTCTACATACTCTCCCCAGGCAGTTTCTCTCACTCTGCTGGCATCCATGATCTCCCTCCAGACCTACTTAAAGCACTGTATAGAAGTACTAGTGGACATCTGCACCTAGATGGCTTTCAGCACCTCACTCTCAAAATGCTCAAAACTCAGGTTGTCTCTTCCAGAATTCTGTTTCTATTTCTTATTTCCCAATTTCAGTAAATGGTGCTGATGTAGTTTGGATGTGTCGTCCCCTCCAAAACTCATGTGGAAATTTGATCCCCAATGTGGCAGTGTTGGAAACTGATTGAGCCATGGGGGTGGATCCCTCATGAATGGATTAATGCTCTCCCTGGGGTGGGGACATGAGTGAGATCTCACTCTGCTAGTTCCCACGAGAGCTAGTTTTTTTATAGGACTCTGGCCCCTCCTTTCTCTCTCTTGCTTCCTCTCACCATGTGATCTGCTTGTACCTGCCAGATACCTGCCGCTGCCTGCCATGAGTAGAAGCAGCCTGAGGCCCGTGCGAGATGCAGCTGTCCCAGAATCATAAGCCAAGTAAACCTCTATTCTTTATAAATTACCCAATCTAAGGTATTTCTGTTATAGCAACACAAAATGGACTAATACAGGTGCCCTTATCCTTCCATTTGTCCAGTCCAAACCAGAAACATAACCTCTCACTCATCCTCTCCACTCTATCAAATCATAGATTCTTTCATTTGAAAACATTCAAAACATTTCTTCTTTCTGCTCCCACTGGCTCTAGCCTAGTACAGACAACCATCACCTTTCACCTCTGTTCACGAGAATCTCAGGTGTCCTGTCCGCGTCCACTCTTGCAGGTCTTCACTCCATTCTTATACACAGCAGATTTGATTTTTCCATAATGCAAGTTTGGTCAATTCCTCTCTATTTAAAGTCCTCTGTTTCCCTTTTTATTAAATCAGAATGCTGCAGCATACAACATGGGGTCCTATGAAAGGCTAACGGATTGCCACCGTGCACCTCACATCCTGTGCTTCAGACATACTCATTCTCACTTAGCTGCCACATCCTCCAGAAAATCTTTCCTGACCATCAGAGGCTGACTGAAGAGTCTCTATCATGTTTTTTCATAGCATACTAATATCACATTATTCAGTGCATTGTAATTGGTTTTTATTTACAAATTCTCTGAAGTGTAAGTTTCTTGAGAGCAAAAGTCACTTTTACTTCACTCATTATTACATCCCAAGGATATTTGCTGATATATACTAGATATTCATTTAATATTTATAAGACAAAAAGATGAGTCTGCCTAAATTTCTTGACATGGGTCCGACTATTAAACAAAAGGTCAGAATACAATGATGTATATAAAATGGACAAGGTAGTTCTCCAATAAATATTATTTCCATTCTCTTTCTCATTGGCTCCTAGGAAATTTTACTTGGAGCTACAGAGTGGGTTAACTTAGTCTTGCAGTGATTTCAGTTTTTATACTACAACCTATTGCTGCTTAGTGCTGTTAGAAGTATAGAACTTTATGGCTGCCATTGCCTTATCTATAGTTCAATGCCCCGTGAAAGTACTGGAATTATATTTCTGGAATAAATTTAAGTCTATTGAGAATGAACAGAATGTACTAGTCACTGGGTAGCTGTTCCATAGAGTGAGACTTGGATTTGTTCTTGTATTTCCTAGTTGGAAATTCAGTCAATTATCAGATGACTTCACAAAAGAAAATAATAATGATTGTTATTAACAATGATAAAAATATCTCATGGACGAATGCATTTATGCTGTTTACTAAACACATGAATGCACTTGTAGATTCAATTCAATTAGTATTTACTGAGAACCAGAGACCCAACGTCAGATAATATAGCCATATGAATAACAGCAAAGTGTATAAAAAATGCTGTTCTAAATAATCCTTTTGTTCTTTTTTCCTGCTTTAACATTTAAAATTGGTGGTAAAAATGATGCATGACTCTCAGAAAAAGGTTAACATTTAAATGTCTTTTTTTGGTATCTTATTTGATCCTTACAACAACCTTGAAAAGATCAAGCAGGTACTACACTTTAAAGAAACTGAGGCAAAGTCTATTTATTCATTGATTCATTTATATATCACCTATTGAACATGTCCTGCGTGCTAGATACCTTGAGAGACTTGAGAAATGTGAAAGCAAAAGAGATTATTGCCTGCTCAATCACTTCCACTTTTAAGGTAATTTACCTCTTTTTCTCACCCTCAAATATTGCCAACCCCATTCTGCTGTAGTTTAGTTTATGTTACAGAGCTCTTTGTAGGGAGAGAGAGAAAGAATAAATCAAATATACACAGCTCTTGAGAAAGAGTGAGCATCCTAAGGTCACTTCTTCATTTTATGCCCTTAAATGCCACAAGGCTCTGTACAGCCTTATAAACCACACTCTTTCTACTCTCCAGGCTGGATATGTTTAATAGAAATTCAGCTTCTATTCTTACCTGCTTCTATGTGCTTTGTTGATTTCAGGGATGGGAAAGCCAAATTCTACTTTTCTCAGAACCCCTTACATTTAGTTCTGGATACCAGCTAGATACACTCATGCAAGATTTGGATGCTGGTAGTGGAGTAGATCCTATCATCCTTTTGCTGTTTCTGAGAGCAGGCAAACTCTGGAGGCATGAGTGTTGCGAAGCAGTGTGTGCTAGGGGTGAAGGTCAGACACGGTTCCTGTCTAGTTCCTGACTTCATAGGTGTCAAGAGGCAGCTGAGGTATTAGTTGGGTTTTAATGATCTCTGGATCAAGGTTATGGCTTCAGATCCTTGTATTCAGTGGTTCCAGTGGTAGTCTTCTCATTACAGCTCCTCTAGTCCTTTTAATGATTTTAGAGGTACTTAATCTTGTATTAAATCCGTTTCTGTTTAAAATACCTATAGATGTTTTTGCTTCCTCTGCAGAACTATTTTACACACTCTTTTACTTAAACTAACTTGAAGAATTTCTGTGTGTGTACAACCAAATTTGCCGTGGCTGAGACAGGAAAGATATCAAGGAAATACTATTGAAACAGAGAAAGTCCTCAGAGAACTACATTTTAGTGACGTGTGGCTCAGGTATCTTGTGATGAGGAAGCTGAATTGGATTTGAATCTAGATTTTTTAACTCTGAATTCAAGAATATTTTCTGATATCACACTCACAATTTTACAAGGAGTAGGAATATTATTACTTCAGTATTTGGCAAAAAAGTAGAAAGTCAGCATATGTTTTTTCAGTTGAGTTGAATTTTCAGCTATATTTAATATATTTGAATATATCCTGTGAGATATATTTTAAATATCAACACAGGGATCACTATGTGAAAACCATTCCATTCTTTTTGAAAACAAGTGAAGAAAATCTTTTATATTTGGAAAAGCAGAGTAGGAGTGAGAAAAGAGTAGAAATGTAAGATTTTAAATATTAGAGAGTAGCAGTAATTTATACTCTTAAAGTAAAAAATAAATTTCATTTGTGAAATAAAACATTGTAACTTTCAAAGATTTACAATTTATGGAAAAGTCATTTATGAGAATTACTTCTGACTCTTAGTTTTAAATTAAGTTCTTTCTCATGCTAGAGTTAACTGAATTGTTGAGCAAAATTTCCGTTATTTTAGTTGGATACATTTTGCTAGTTAACATGGTCCTAGTGAGTATTGCCTAAGGTCACTGTAATGACCACTGACACACTAGAATTATGTAGGGTTGCTTTATGTACCCATTTGACTTACAGAATTTCAACTATATTTGTATGCAATCTGAGGGCCTTACATCTGAGATATGTAATAAAATTTATACAAATCTCTATACTGTATATTGCGGATAATTTAAGTAAGGCACTTTTAAAGCAGCATACACAGGTAGGAACTAATAACTGGATGAAGGAATGATGAATTCTTCTCACAGGAGATAAGAAAAGCATCTGTTTCAGAATTCAAAAATAAGTGGTAATGTGCCAGCCCTGGGGAATGAGAGCAAACTACCTTCTAGTTAGAAATAACAGAACAGCACTAAGAGGAAATCCCTGTGTACTGGCAAAGTATGGCACACGAGGAGAAGGTTATGTTTGTGTTGCTATCATGTAAGATACAATGTATAGAACAAACTAAGGCCAAGACATGGGGGTATGGAGGGTAAACTTTAATCCCCTAGGTGATGGTGGGTCACAGAGACATTCATAAGTAGACGTTCAGATGGGCAGAGGCAAATCTGGTGGCAGTATTAAAGACAGGAAAGAAATTTAAAAAGAAGGTTTGTACAGAGTCTGGAGAATAATGATGACAAAAATGGAACTGGAAAGAAGAGACTGAATCTGAGAGAAATTTTGAGACAGAATTGACCAAATTTTATGAATAATTAGATGTATGTGTATGTGGGCATTTACTGCTATACTACTGTTATGCTGATTTTATATCATTAACATCAACCTGAAAACACACCTTAGAATATCTAATGCTACTGAATACTGTTGTTCACCCATTACAGAAGGGAGTATTATTTAAATTAATTGTTTGATCAGAGTTTCATAGTAAAGCATGTGCCACATAGCCTTTAAACTCTAAAGCTTTGTGATATTTGCCATCACTTAACAGATTACTGTTTGCAAGCTTAGCTCAAAAAAACGGTTGCTTTTTCCTAAACATATTATAACTGCAATTTGAATACCCAGATAGGGTGATTACCAGTGAGGGAGCATTAGGCTTGCCTTTAATTGCATTGCGTGGACTGTTATCAATAATCTAGCCAGTTATAATCAAACGGAATCAAGCATGTAACAAACTATATAGGTGAGATGCTGGATGGACAATAGGGATAAAGTGAAAGTTAGCATAGTGAACAGTGAGATCAGCCCCAGCTATGTTCCTCACCAGAATGACGGCAAACAGGCTTATATTCCCACCTCTACTCCCAAGTCCTGGCAATTGACATTTGTATCCTTTTCTGAGAAACTTAACTTTCTCAAAGAAAAGTACTGCAGATACTTATATCTGGGGTTCTTCAATGAAAATTTTAATCACCTGATCAGTCTAGAGTAAAGCTTACCAGTTAATAAGCTATATTCATTCAGGCATATTTCTTAATTAGCTTTTCAGAATGTTATTATTAAGAATGAATGGACAGCTAAAGATCACCTGGTATTTGAGGACAGACTCTGATATAAAAAAGAAACCAAGTAAAAATGAACTCAGAAAAATCATTTAAGAATTATGGAACATAAGTAAATTTCAAAGAAACTAAAATCATTAAACTTAGAAAGATGGGAGAAGGTATTGTAATAATTACACAACAAAATTCTTAATTGTGAATTTTCAGACCACTACCTGCGAAGATGCTATGGTCACACACAAAGGATCAATAATAAGAGTGATATTGGACTTCTCACACATCAGAAGCTACAAAACAATAGAACAGTGGCCTCAATTATGAGGAAAATTGTTACCAATCTAGGATTATGTACCCAGCTAAACTATCAGTCTAGTGTAAAGATAGAATCAAGATATTTTCAGATAAACAATGTCTCAAGTAATTGCTTCTTATGAATTTTTTCTCAGAAAAGTTCTGAAGGATGTGCTCCACCAAAAGAAGAGAGTAAAGAAAAAAAGAATGTGCAATATACAGGACACAAGAGAAAGGCAAGGGAAATTCTTAGGATAATAACTTAATCAGACCTAGAGAACAAGTTGTGAAGATTGGAACAGAAGGAGAGACAGTTCCAGCATGGAATCTCTCAGGAAAAGGAAAAAGAACCCATAGATTATCTGATAGGTTTGACTGTGCAGAGCTACTATGTTGAGAGAAATTTACAAAGTTATTGTACGGTGTGAAAAAACAGCTGTAAATTCAAAGAAAGCTAAGCAAATGAAAAAATAAGGCAATTTTACTCCAGAAAAAAAAAATGCTGTTTAATTAAGAATATAAAATACTCTGTTTGGCACAACATTAAACAATATTTATATTGTCATAATAAGAAAAGCATAGAATATGAATTTTAAGGCTTTATTACAGAAAACTTCAAACATATACAAAATAGAAAGCATAGTGCATAAATACCTTTCAACCAACTTCAACAATTATCAACCCTTTTAAAATTATCACTTTAAAAAAAGACCATATTCTCATTATTCTCATCCCCAAATTGACAATAATATCTTAATATCATTAGCTACCCATTCAGTGTTCACATTTCTCCAATTTTCCTATGAATGTGTTTCCTTTTCCTAAAACAGTATTTTTGTTTGAATTAGCATCTAAACAAAGACCATTCATTAAAAAGTATTAATATGTCTTTTAACTTTATCTTAACTATGCAGGTTTCCCATCCATTTCTTAATTTATTTTCTTTTTCTTTCCTTGAATTTTTTTTATAGAAAACATTATTTTTCCTGTAGAGTTTCTCAGACTTTAAATTTGCTGATAGCATCCCATGCTAATCCACAGTCCCACCAACATTGTCCCCTTTCTCTGCATCCTTTCCAGAATTTTCTGTTCTCTTTTGGATAACAGCCAGTCTAACTGGCATGAGATGATATGTCAATGTGATTTTGATTTGCATTTCCCTGATCGTTAGAGATGTTGAGTATTTTTTCATGTATCTGTTGGCCATTTGCATTTCTTCTTTTGAGAAATGCCTATTTAGCTCCTTTGTCCATTTTTTAATCTGATTACTTGTTTTTTTTTACTGTTAAGCTGTTTGTGTTCCTTGTACATTCTGGATGTTAATCCCTTGTCGATGTATGGCTTGCAAGTATTTTCTCCCATTCTTTAGTTTGTCTTTTTGCTCTGTGAATTGTTTCTTTTGCAGTGCAGAAACTTTTTAGTTTGATATAATCCCATTTGTTTATTTTCCTTTGTTGCCCATTCTTTTGAGGTGTTAATCATAAAGTCTTTGCCCAGTCCTACATCCTGAAGTGTTTCCTCTGTGTTTTCTTTTAGGAATTTTATGGTTTCAGGTCTTATATATAAGTCTTCAATACATATTGAGTTGATTTTGGTATATGGTAAGAGGTACAGCTCTAGTTTTATTCTTCGACTTATGGATGTCCAGTCAGTTTTCCCAGCACCATTTACTGAAGTGGCAGCCTTTTCCCCAATATATGTTTTTGGTGCCTTTGTCAAAGATCAGTTGGCTGTAAGTATGTGGGTTCTCTATCCTGCTCTGTTGGTCTGAATGTCTGTTTTTATGCCATGGCCATATTGTCTTTGTTACTGTAGCTTTATAATATAATTTTAAGTCAGGTAGCATTATGCCGCCAGGTTTTTTTTCTTCCCCTCAGGATTGCTTTGGCTATTTGTGGTCTTTTGTTATTCCATATGAATGTTAGAATTGTTTTTCTATTTCTGTGAAGAATGTCATTGGTGTGTGTGTGTGTGTGTGTGTGTGTGTGTGTGTGTGTGTGTGTGTGTGTGTGTGTGTGTGTGTGTGTGTGTGTGTGTGTGACCGGTAAGGGGATCGGAACCCTTGGCTTGTGAGCGCACTGGCCATCCCTATATAGGATCCGAGCCTGCCACCTCGGGGCTCCCAGCGCCGCACTCTCCCGAGTGAGCCATGGGGTTGGCCCAGAATGTCACTGTTTTTTGATGGGGATTGCATTGAATCTGTAGATCACTTTGGGTACTGTGGACATTTTCACAGTGTTGATTCTTCCAATCCAAGAGTGTGGAATGTCTTCCCGTCTTTTTGTGTCCTCTTTAATTTCTTTCTGCCGGCAGTGTAGTTCTCATTTTGGATAGAGATCTTTCATCTCCTTGGTTAAATTTATTCCCAGGTTTTGTTTGTTTGTTTGTTTTGTTTTTTGGTAACTATTGTAAATGGGCTTGTTTTCTTGATTTCTTTAAAAAAATAATTTTAAATTCGAAGAAACTAAAGAACAAAAAGAAATATCGAAATTGAGTGTTTTCTTCCAACAGAGTCAATAGCTATTACTTACTGATTATTTTACATAGATTTGATGTCCATTGCTATTGCTATTTAGTAGCAATATTCTTTCTGTTTCTGGACATCTCCCATCTTTTGCCTGTAAGGACATTCACCTCTTAATGGTGCTCCATTGCTCAGTAGTCCCCTTCAGTCTAAAGAGTGTTCTGTCTTGGACAGTGAGTTTTAGAACCACTCTATAAACAACTTCCACTTTTTTTTGCTACATGGACCTGTTCCAAACTTCTCTGGCCCCTCAAACATTTTAGAACAGAATTGGAAAGAAGCTCTTAACCCTCAGTTATTGGAAAGAGCTCACAAGTTATTGGAGAGAAGCCATCTCTTTTACACTTTAAACTCAGTCTGTCAGCTCAAACTGATTAGTTCAGAGGTTGTGGGGCAGGGGGAGGTTTCTCTAAACAAAGGTCATGGTTCATATTTGATCTTCATAGACTAGAAGAAAAGTCTAAGTTTTTCATATTTTTCCCTATTATTTTCTCATGAGAGTCCTTTTCAGTAATTAGCAGAGATCCTTGGAAATCGATTTATTATTTCACATCAGTTTCTTCTCAATGGACTTTTGAATCCCAGAATTAAAGGAAATGTTCATCTACATAAAGCCAAATGACTAATTTAATATCATAGCAACTACCAACTCCTTTCATTTTTCCTATAGGAATTCCCCTTTTTTTCTTTCTAAGCTAAACAGAACAGCACAGTCCCTTTTACTCCCCTTAAATATATACAATGATTCTATCAAATAGAATATGTATGAAAGGTCTCCTGACACTTGGGAGGCTGTAAAGAAATGTAATTATTATTTATTATTTCTTCTCAAACATGTAGAGTAGATATAGAGAGAAAAGGTTGCTACTTCATTGTGATAGTTCTATGACCTACACCAAAGTCTTGTAGAGATTTCAGGGAAATCTATGTACTGGGCAATTTATTAAAGATTTGAACATCTTTTAATTATTTACTGCTATTAATTTTGTAATACTTATATCAATTTTTTATCTTTGCTATTTTAAAAAACACCAAAAGAAAAAGATCATTGTTGAAGATGAGGAAAGAGAAGATATGTAAGTTAGTCATAGAAGTTGCCATAAATTAATGAGTTAAATCAGTGGAAATTTGATAAACAGCAAGGTTTTTAGAAAATTATGACTTCAAGAAAATTACTATGATCAAATAGCTAATAAATATGGTAATAAATGGATAAAATATTTTTAGTTGAGTCTCTCTCTCTCTCTTTCCCTCTCTCCCTTCACTCTCTTTTGTTGTTATCAGATACATTTCAAGTTATTCTTACATATGTGGTTCCTGTTTACCAGTCACTTGAAAAGTTGAGCTATAATTGTCTTTCAAACCAAATGTGAATTTTATTTTTGTATGTTTTGTGTTGGCAATCTGATTTTTATTTTTAAAGTTTAAAAATATTCTTGTTTTATTTGAAAGGCACTTACAGAACTTCTCTGCTTCTTTGAAAATGTAACCCTGTTCCTGTCACTTGGCCTAATGGTCCACACATGTTTTCTCACTTAAACTTTGCCTCATTTGGCTGTGGTTTTTTTAGTGCAGCCTTTGAAACCATCTCTAATGGAAAAATGCAGCTGTGAGCAAGATTTCCTAAAATGTACATGGAATTAATTTTCCAGGCATTTCTTGTAAGGGCCTTGATGTATCTAAAGGAGCGATTTTGCCAAAAGAAGTTTTAATGTAACCAAATGAAAGAGGGAGACAGCCAGAGAAGAGGTTAAGGAAGCAAGCAAAACCTTGATGCAGAAAGAAAAGAAGAAATGGCAAGGAGAAAAAGAAAAGAGGAGGAAAAGAAATGAATGGGAAATGTGGAGCAAGAACAAGAAAAAAAAAAAAAAGCAAACATTCTATGATGGAGAAGAAGAAAAAGGAAAAAGAATGGAAGTGAGAGTCAGAGGGGTGGAGAATCTTGCTAGACAGAAGGAAAATGCTCTCTCCTGGCAGTGTCTATTAGGGCATTAGCTTAAACTGATCAATATCTCAGACTCTATGACCTAAAAGTTTATTTTGCATTAGATCTGTGAACTTTACAGTCTATGAATATAAATAAACTAATTTCAGTTAAAAGACACTTTTTAAAAAAGTCACAGTATTTTAAGTATCACTGCTGAGATTTTTTTTTTTTTTTTCATAAAACAACTTCCTCTGGCCACATACTATGTTTTTATAGACACTGTAAGGCTAAAACTTGAAGCTACAATGTTTGAACTTACTAATGCACAGCTGCTGAGCTTTTCATGCCAGGGGGTTATGAAGTACAGAATTGGGTGGCTGACTTCAGAATATGAAGACTTATTTTCTCTGTTCGTTCTGTCTCAGAATTTTGCCTCCTATTTACTCTAAGCTCTCTAGATAAGTGACCAAAAGCCCCAAATCACAGAAGAAACAAAATTTGTTTTTAATATGCTCATGTAGATTTGGTGATGTATTTTCAGGATTGCTCCCAGGGAGAACGTAAACTTCAAATATATGTGTAACATTTTCCATATTATAAAATATTTAACATATTAATATAATGCAAAGAAATTAATAATTTCTAACTACGTGGGACTACAGAGCTCATTTATATGTGTTTTTGATCATTTTACATATACTCTGCTGATATAAAATGGTTTTATGAATAACCAAATTAGCACAATTCCTGAGGTTTGATATGAGCAAAGAAATTATGTGAATGATGTTACATAATAGCTCCTTAAATATTGAAAAATTGTACATATGGAGCAGAGAATAAAGTGAACAGTGTGACATGACGTCTTTAAAAGATAGTAGGCTTCCCAAATATTTTGAATCATTTAAAAATCATCCTAAAACCTTGAAGAAAGAGATGAAAAAAACCTTTAAAATATAATTGAAATACAGCAGTATATTAATGTGAAATGTAAAGCTATGATACTACTATATATTGCAGTTCAAATATATCTTTAATACTCCTCATGTATTTAAATTACCATAAAATATAAGCATCAGTACATACAGTTTGAAAAAATTTAGAGATTCTGAAATTAGTTTGGCAATTTTATGTAACATAATCAGGCTGAAAACATGACATTTCCTGTACTTTCTTCTTATCCATTACATTTTCTTCTTGAAACTTGACTCTGTTTACAGTTATTCGTTCTGTGTGTGGTTTTGGCTTTTATTTGTTTAACTAGTGTTTTGTTTTATTTAAAAAACTGTAGCTTTTCTAGACAAAGTAGTCTATGTATCTTATCAAAATGTATGAAACATTTATGAACATGACTGAACTTCCTGCAGAATGTTATCTGATACTACTGAAATAATTTCTACTAGAAACTTAGAAAATATTGATGCACTAAACATTATGTATGAATTCCTCTTTTAGAAATTTTTTACTTGGTGGAGAGACAGTATTAGGGCAGTCCTACTTAAGCCATTGTTGTTTATGACCCTGAGAATTATACAACTAGTTTGTTAAACTTTCTGGATATCTGGAGACAATGTGAGGAAGGAACTTTTGACTAAAAGATGGGAGACGGGGCTTTTATACTACTTCTGTGATGTTGGTTAATTAGTTATTCATAGGAAAACTATGAATAGGAGAATTTTTTTCCCTTTAAAAAAAGCGCACATATTAAAAAAAGAAAAGGAAAGAGCACTACTCACTAGAATCATAATTAATTTTCACTAGCCATTGGCAAGATTGATGATGGTAAAATGCACTTTTTAAGTGCAAAAAGAAAATCTCTGAAACTAAAACAATATTTGAATGCCTACAATAGGCTCCCCTCTGAGCACCCTCTGAAATTAAAAAATAATTTTAGTTGTACGTATTTATGGCATGCAACGTGATATTTCAATACATGTATGTACATTGTGTAGTGACCAAATAAGATCAATTAGTACATCCATCATCTTAAGCATTTGTCAGTTCTTTGTGATCAGACATTCAAAAACCTCTTTTCTAGCTATTTTGAAATATACAATACAATATTGTTAGTTCTAGGCATCCTACTGTGCGATTGAACAACAATTTTAGTCCTTCTATCTAACTTGGCTTTGCACTCTCTGACCGAGCTCTCACCACTTCCTCCCTCCTGCCTCCCTTCCCCATCCTCTGGTAACCATCATTCTACTCTCTACTTTTATTAGAAATGTTTTTTTGATTCCACATACGAGTAAGATCATGCAATATTTGTCTTTCTTTGCCTGGCTTATTGTACTTAACATAATGTCCTACAGGTCCATCCATGTTGCTACAAATGACAGCATTTTGTCTTTTTTATAGCTGAATAGCATCCCATTGTATGCATATACCACATTTTCTTTATCCATTTATCTGTTGATGGACGTTTAGGTTGATTCCACGTCTTGGCTATTGTGAATGGTACTGCTGTAAACATAGGAGTACAGATCTCTCTTCAATATACAGACTTCATTGGATGTATACCTAGTAGTGAGACTGCTGGATCATATGGCAGTACTATTTTTAATTTTTTGAGAAATCTCTATACTGTTTTTACATAATGGCTGTACTAATTTACATTCCCATCAGCAGTGTATAAGGGTTTTCTTTTCTTCACATCCTCACCAACACTTGTTATCTTTTGAGATTCTGATTGTAGCCATTCTGACTCGTGTGACATGATATCTCATTGTAGTTTTGATTTGCATTTCCCTGATTCTTAGTGATGTTGACCATTTTTTCATTTGCTGACCATTTGTATGTCTTCTTTTGGGAGATGTCTATTTAGGTCTTTTGCCCATTTGTTAATTGGGTTGTTTTTTGCTGTTGAATTTTTTGAGTTCCTTATATATTTTGGATATTAGCTCTTTATCACATGTATAGTTTGCAAATATATTTTCCCATTCTGTATGTTGTCTCTTTGCTCTGTTGATTGTTTTCTTTGCTGTGCAGAAGCTTTTTAGTTTGATGTAATTCCATGTGTTTATATTTGCTCTTGTTGCCTGTGCTTTTGAAGTTTTATCCAAAAAAACCTGCCTAGACCATGTCATGGAGCTATTTTTCGATGTTTTCTTTTAGTAGTTTTGTAGTTATCAGTCTCACATTTAAGTTTTAAATCCATTTTGAGTTATTCTCTATACATGTTGAGAGATAAGGATCTAATTTTATTTCTGCATGTGAATATTCAATTTTCCTAGAACCATTTATCAAAGAAGCTGTCCTTTCCCCATTGTTTGTACTTGGCACCTTTGTCAAAAATCAGCTGGTTATAGATGCATGGGTTTATTTATGGGCTTTCAATTCTGTTCCATTGATCTATGTGTCTGTTTTTAATGCCAGTACATGCTGTTTTGGTTACTATAGCATTGTAGTATGTTTCAAAGTCAGGTAGTGTGATGCCTCTGGATTTGTGCTTTTTACTCAGGATTGCTTGGCTATTCAGAGTCTTTGGAATTTCTTTATTTAGTACTTGCTACATGATATCAACTCCCAGAAGAGATGGTCTGAGGAGGCCTGATAGCTAGCCTAAACCCACCCCATCCTCTTACCAGGTTCTTGACTCTGCCATAGGAAAGAGCTCAACATCAGAGTCATGGAAGATAAAAACAAGTTTAATGTAACAGATAAGAGATACAGACTTCACAGAGAAAGTGCAGCCTAGCTCTAGAGACTGAATAGGGCCCACACCAACTTTAATGCAAAAGTGAGAAATACATATTCATAGACATAGTGCAGGCTGGCTCTAGAGTGAACAATACCCTGCTAAAGGCGAGTTTGATACAAAAAAAAGGAAATACACACCTCAGGCAAAGTGCAGGGTGACTCTAGAAGAAAGAGCAGCAGCCCTACCTCTTACTGGGATCCAGCTTTTAGTTTCACTATCTAATACATATTCATGCTATCTAATGAATATTCACCTAAGGGGATGGTCCCGTTATGTAACATAGTCTTGCACATGCTAAGTTGGTCTCCTTTTTTGCACATGTTCATTGATCAAATTCTATCACATGTATTGAACATATTCAAGAATATTCTGTGCTCTTTAGCACCCCTAGTAGAATGTCATTCAAAGTAAAAATTCCTTCCCACTGAGCATGCTTGTTCTCTGGGGTCATATAAGCCTGTATAAATTCCTGTTTACTGAGCATTCTCACTACTGGATTTGCATAGATCTGCCTCTTGTGGTCTCAATTTCCCCATATTGGTGCCAAAAATAGGCCCAACAAGCAACAGTAACTTTACTCTAGGAGAGGGCCTAGAGGAGGAGCCTGAGACCTTCAGGAGTGGCTTGAAACCCAGTGTCTTGTAACCTGAACCCATGGAAACTGAGCACCTCCTAACTCAATATGGCAGCAACTTCATTCATTAGCTTGTTTAATCATTAACTCCTTCTCTCACTTAACTTGAAGTCCTCACAGTGGCCTACAAAGTCACATAGGAGTTGTCCCTTCCATGCCTTCCTGCTCTCTGCCCCTTTCTCACCTTGATCCAGGCCATGGGATACTTGCTGTCATTCAGATGTGCCAGGCACACTCCTGACTTACTTTCTTTACCCTAACTGTTCTCTCTTCTTGGAATTTTTCTCCCCCAGATATCTACTAGGCTGATTTCCCTTCCTCCTTCCAGTCCTTGCTCGAATGTCACCTTCTCAAGGAGCCCTACCCTGGCATCTGAATTAATATCACTGACTTCCTTCCCTCACCTCCCCACCTTCCTGATTCCCTTATTCTCCTTATGCTTGCTCTGCTTTTATCCCTTGTAGCTTAGTAGCTTCTATCATACTATATATTTTATTTCATCATTATATTTAGTTTAACGTTTCCTCCCCCTTCCAAACTCCATGAAAATGGGGATTTTTGTCTGTTTTGTTCTCTGATACAAGAGACTAGAACAATGTCTCATGCAGAGAAGGCACTTGAATATTTTTGGAATGAATAAATGTAGCCAACAGGTGTTCAGTATCTACTCTGTCTCAGGCTATGCTTAGCACTGGAACAAAAATGGAGAGCAAGACACAATTTGTAACTGACAAAAGTTTATGTGGCGTAATTCCCAGGATATCCATCACATATTCCGATTCAGTAGATCTTGGATGGAGCCTAGACATTTTCAGCTCTGCCAGATACACCAGAAGTTTCAGATATACCTTGTCCTCACCGTGTCCTTCTGGTAGACAGGGAAGTTGTCTTGTCATGGGATCTTTGACACTTAATACAGAGTATGAAGCATACTGAGTTATGAATAAATCCTCAGTGATGAAGGGAACAATAAAATAAATAAGATGTACATTCTGCCTCCCAGAAACTCATAACATAGGCAAAATTTGCACCAGACAATTGCTTATTTTGTTCCAAAAGCACTTCCAACACAATGGAAGTGAATGCTCTACATGTAGAATAGATAAACAATAAAAGGAATGCATAAGCATGGAAATTCAGAAGAGAGAACACACCTCAGACACACTCAACTGAGATTTCCATTGCTCTGATCTTGAAAGCCATATTTTAAAAGCGGTATCGACGTTCTCTTTAGATATTATTTTAAAAGTCAGCAAATATAGTCTTGGTACATGCAGAAAAAGCGACAACTTTTTTGATGGTATTTTATATTTATAAGGGTCTGGGGAAGTGCTGGTGATAGTGCAGCTGCAAGTGGTTAACGGTTAATGGACAGGCTGTCATTACAAGGTTCACATCTCTCCAAGGTAAATTTGTAGGTGAGAATCACATTGATTGACTGGACAACAAATGCTTGAATTGTCACCAACTGAGAACTCAAATTTTCCCTCTTATCATTTAATACCTGGGCCAGGAATTGCACTGATTGACTCCAAAGGGACTTTGACTGTAATTTGGAAAGGAAAGGTTTCATGTACCACAATAAAATATTGCTATAAAATGGCTTGTCATAAGATAGAATTCAGAATAAAGCCTGTGTTCATCACTGGGAGTAACAGAAATCTGTTACATACATGGCACAGATTAATTTATAACATAGTTAATAAATATAACATGCTGCCCAAAGATCAAGATTTTATAAGAATAATATTATAAGCTGGACTCTTGAGACACATAACCATTCTCAGACAAAAATTTAAAAAGGCAAAGCTTATTTTCTGTGGACCCAGGTATCCTCTTTATGTATATGTATATATTTCCCACCATCCATTCTTTTCCTACCTCAGACTTCCAGTACTCTCATTTCTCTTTCCTTTCCTTTTAATACACCACTATTTTATGAAAAGATGCTTATATAAATAATGCGTGCATCAGTGAGAATTTATTGATGGGTTTATTAACCCAACGATAACCTGCCCCAAGTGTATTTGATTTATAAGGCTTATCTCTAAGTCAGAATGTTTTCTCTAAGTTAAATAAATTTCAAAATCAGGGAATGGGAAAAAATGCATATTTTGAAGAGTATGGAGGCATTGATTATTAAATACCTATAATGCACCAGGCCCTGTGCTAAACATTTTTATTTATTATCCAATGTATACATCATGAAGGATCCTATGAGATGGGTAATAGTATTCCCTTTTTACAGATGATAAAACTGAGACTTAATGAGGTTGATTTACTTGCCCAAGTTTATGGGATTCGACCGATAAACTGGCTTCAGCAACTCTCAAGCTCCTGCCTTCCACATTCCACACAGCCACATAGATATAAAGATGTGGGTGGCATATATTGACAGGGCCTGGGAAAGCAAGCAAAAATTAAAGAGGAAGGGCAAAATAAGGAAATGAGCTATTTATGCATACCTTTAACTAAAGTTATAAAGCCAAAGTTATTAGAACATTTGGAAATACTAACTCCACAACATAGTCAAGAGGGCATTTAGACTTTGTGGTGGAAAAATAAATATTTATCCTGTTATTAAGTGCCTACCCTGGGCTGGTACTTTTCATATACTATCTCTAATTTTGAAAACCAGAATTGCATTGTTATATCCATTTTGTCTTTCCAACTCACTGATTACTTCTTCAGCCATATTCATCTTACTCTCTATCCCATGCATTGTGGACTTTATTTCAATAATTATATTAGAGATAACTAATATTTCTATTTGTTTTTGATTATTTCTTGCTTTTTTCCTATTACCAATACCTTCTCTTATTTCTTTTAGTACACTTGTTTTTGTGATTTTAAAATTTTATTGCTTTGTTCTAATACTTGTGCTTTAGATAGTATATACTATTGAGCTGTTGGATTTCTTTCAGGTAATTTTATTTCTTAAGCGTTGTTATTTAAGTTTATTCCTTAGCTGTTGATGCCTTAGATGTTGAGTTATTGTTTTATTCCTTAGGTGTGAGTGCATGTACTTGAGGCTCTCAGCTACTCTGGCAGGTAAAATGTATTGAGGAAGGGCCAATTGGCAGGACCAAGCATCAATTCTGTGGTGAGGGTCTCAGTCAATGTTGGTAACTCCTACTTACTGATGATAGCTTTTTAAGAAGAAAATATTTTGACTAAATCAAAGTCTATCACTACAAAACTATTAGAATGCCTAAACAAAACCAAACAAAAACATGATAATACCAAGTATTGGTGAAGACTCAGAGAATCTGGAATTTTCATACACTCCCAGAGGGAATACAAATGGTACAGTCACTTTGGAATATACTTTGTCAGTTTCTTATCAAGTTAAACATACACTTAACATATAAACCAGCAATCCTACTTTTAGTAATTTAGCCAAGAGAAGCAAAAACTTATCTCATGCAAAAATGTATATGAAGGCCACAGGCAACTCCCATTGCCCAGCAGAAGGTGGGAGCATGCCCAGGGTCCTAGGCAGGAGCCGTGGGCATCAACCCCTGCCTGGCCGAAGGTAGGAGCATGCCCAAAACACCACTTCCATGTGGGTGGTCCACCACAGCCACCATGCAGGCAGCCCACTACCACCTCTACTGCACTGATACAAGGAGCATCCCCAGCAGAGACCATAAAAAGGAGAGGAAGTATCTCTCCTCACAGCCCACTCCAAAGTAATAGAAGAAGCAACTGCTCTATCAGATGACCTGACATCAATGTAGATATACTAGAAATACAAAAAAGAAAGGAAAAATTTTAAAAAAAAGATATCACCAAAAGAATGCAGTCATTTCCCTTAAAATTATTGAAAAGCAATTTTGAGCAACAATCTTAAGAAAACACATAAGATACAAGAAGACTCAGTTATACAACATAATGAAAGGAGAAAAAATATACAGGATATGAAGG
Source organism: Cynocephalus volans (assembly GCF_027409185.1). Lineage (NCBI taxonomy): Eukaryota > Metazoa > Chordata > Mammalia > Dermoptera > Cynocephalidae > Cynocephalus > Cynocephalus volans. The sequence continues at coordinate 61,372,165 of NC_084471.1, read as the reverse complement.
AGGAAATTTACAAAGAGATAAATACCTTTAAAAAGAATGTAGCAGACTCCTAGAATTGAAGGATTCATTCAAGGGAATAAAAAACACAAATGAGAGCTTAATTAAGCAGCAGGTTAGAACAAGCAGAAGAAAGAATTTCTGATCTCAGAGATAGTCTTTTTGAAATAACACAAGCAGATCAAAAAGAAAATGGAAAAAAATAACTTAAAAAAATGAAGGAAATCTAAAAGAGCTAGAAGACAACCTTAAGTGCACTAACATATGAATCATGGGTGTTCCAGAAAGAGAGGAAAAAGAAAAAGACATTGAAACCTATTCAACAAAATAATAATGGACAACTTCCCAGAGACAGAGACAGACATGGACCTATAGAACCAGTAGGCCCAAAGATCACGAAACAGATTCAATCCAAAACATCCTCTCTGAGACATATTATAGTGAAACTGGCAAAGCAGAAAGACAGAGTATCCAAAAAGCAGCAAGAAAAAAGCATCAAGTCACCTATAAGGGATCCCCCATCAGACAAATGGCAGACTTCTCAATAGAAACTGGTGTGTTGGACTATCCTTGCATCCCTGGGATGAATCCCACCTGATCATGGTGTATAATTTTTTGGATATGTTGCTGCATTCTGATTGATAATATTTTGCAATAGTACTAGCATAAAACAGCATGGTACTGGCATAAAAGCATACACTCAGCCCAATGGAACAGAAGGGAAAACGCAGAAAAAACTTACATACTTACAGTCAATTGATATTTGACAAGGGCAGCAGGATCATGCATTGGGGAAAGGTCCGCCTCTTCAAAAAATGGTGCTGGGAAAAGAGGACATCATATGTGGAAGAACAAAAGTAGACCTGTACCTGTCACTATACACAAAAATCCAGAAGAAAATGGGATGATATATTCAAAATGCTAAAAGAAAAAAATTGCCAGACAAGAATACTATACCCAGCAAGGCTATGCTTCAGAAAGGAGTGAGAAATAGTATATTTTCTAGACAAACAAAAAGTGTGGGAGTTCATCACCACACAGCCAGCTCTGCAAGACATTCTTCAGGGAGTCCTGCCTCTAGAATCAGAAAAACAATAATCACCACCACAAATACACAAGAAAGAACAAAATACACTGGTAGAATGAAAATGCAAATTAGAAAGAGAAAGAAACTATATCTTACCACCTGAAAAAGCCAACAAACACCAAAGACAAACAATAAAAGGGGAGGAGAGGAACAAAAGATCCTTAAATCATAAAAAAAACCTGATAAAATGTGAGGAGCAATACAGTACCTATCAATAACAACTTTAAATGTAAATGGATTAAATTTCTCGCTCAAAAGACTGATTGATTGAATCGAAAAGCTAGACCCAACTTATACACTGTCTTCAAGAGACTCACCTCACCTGTAAACACACATACAGACTAATAGTGAAGGGATGGAAAAAGATAGACCACACAAATGACACTAAAAATGAGCAGTAGTAGCTATTCTTATATTGGATAAAATAGACTTTAAAGCAAAACCATAAAAAGAGACAAAGAAGGCCACTATACAGAGATAAAGGGACCTATCGAGAAAGAAGACATAACAATTATAAATATATATGCACCTAACACTGGAGCACCAAGATATATAAAGTAAACACTATTAGGCCTAAGAAAGAGATAAAGCCTGAGACAATAATGGTGGGGGACCTGAAAACCCCTCTCTAAGAACTGGACACATCATCTATGCAACAAATCAAAAGAGAAACACAGGATTTAAACTATACTTTAGACCAATTGGACCTGGCAGATATTTACAGAACATTTCATCCAACAATACAGAATATACATTCTTCACATCAGCACATGGAACATTCTTAAAGATAGAGTGCATGTTAGGTCAGAAATTGTCTCAAAAAATTTTTTAAAATTGAAATCATTTTAAGTATCTTTTCAACCACAATGGATTAAAGCTAGAAATCAATAACAAGCGAAACTCTGGAAACTATACAAATACATTGAAATTAAACAACATGCTCCTTAACAACCCATGGGTCCAAAAAGAAATTAAACAGGAAATCAAAAAATTTCTTGGGGCCAGCCCATGGCTCACTTGGGAGAGTGTGGTGCTGACAACACCAAGTCAAGGGTTAAGATCCCCTTACCAGTCATCTTTAAAAAAAAAATTCTTGAAACTAATGAAAAAAGACACATCACACCAAAACCTGTGAGATGCTGCAAAAGCACAACTAAGAGGGAAGTTTATTGTGATAAATGCTTACATCAAAAGAATAGAAAGTTTTCAAATAAATAACCTAGTTACACCTCAAAGTACTAGAAAAACAAGAAAAATCCCTTCCCAAGCTAAGTATATGGAAAGAAATAATTAAGATCAGAGCATAACCATACAAAATAGAGAACCCCAAATATGATACAAAAGATGCATAAAACAAAAAGTTGGATTTTTGAGAAAATAAAGAAAACAGACAAACTATTACCTAGGCTAACCAGAAAAAGAAGAGAGGAGATCCAAATAACAAAACTCAGAAATGGAAAAGGACACATTACAACCAATACCACAGAAATACAAAGAATCTTTAGAGACTACTAAAAACAACTATATGCCAACAAATTTGAAAACCTGGAGCAAATGGATAAATTTATGGACACATACAAACTACCAAGATTGAACCAAGAAGACATAGAAAACCTGAAGAGACTAGCAATAAGCATCAAGATTGAGGCAACAATCAGCAGTTTCCCAACAAAGAAAAGCCCAGGACCAGATGGCTTTATTGCTGAGTTCTACCAAACTTTTAAAGAGGAATTTATAACAATTCTTTTCAAACTATTCCAAAAAATTGAAGTACAGGCCATTCTCCCAAACTCATTCTATGAGGCTAGCATCATCCTGATGCCAAAACCAGACAAAGATACAACAACAACAAAAAGAAGACTACAGGCCAATATCTCTGATGAACATAGATGCGAAAATCCTCAGCAAAATACTAGCAATCAGAATACAGCAACACATCAAAAAAATTACACACCATGATCAAGTGGGATTCATCCCAGGGATGCAAGGATGGTTCAACATATGCCAGTCCATAAAGTGATAAACCACGTCAACGAAATCAAGAAGAAAAACCATGTGATTATCTCAATAAACATAGAAAAAGCATTTGACAAAAATTCAGCATCATTTTATGATAAAAACTGCTAGCAAATTAGGTATAGAAGGAAAGCACCTCAACACAGTAGAAGCCATATATGACAACCACCCCCAACCCCCACCAATATCCTGAATGCAAAAAAGCTGAAAGTTTTTCTCTTAAGAACAGGAACAAGACAAGGTTGCCCACTCTCAGCACTCCTGTTTAACGTATTATAAGTATTAGCCAGAGCAATCAGGCAAGAGGAAGAAATTAAAAGGCATACAGATTGGAAAAAGACAAAGTCAAACTCTCCCTGTTAGGAAATGACATGATCCTATATATAGAAAAACCTAGACTCTACCAAAAATTTCTTAGAGCAGATAAACAATTTCAGTAAATTTACAGTATACAAAATCAACATGCAGAAGTCAGTTGTATTCTTATACTCTTATAACAAACTAGCAGAAAAAGAAATCAAGAAAGCAAGCCCTTTTACAATAATTGCCAAAAAATAAACTACTTACAAATCGAATTAACCAAAGAGGTGACAGATCTTAACAATGAGAACTACAAATCACTGCTGAAAGAAATTAAAGAGGACACAAAAAGAAAGACATCCCATGATCTTGGATTGGAAGAATTAACATTATGAAGATGTCCATGCAACTCAAAGTGACCACAGATTCAATGCAGTCCCCATCAAAATACCCAAGTTGTTCTTCACAGAATAGAAAAAACAATCCTAACATTCTTATGGAACAACAAAAAGACCCCTAACAGCCAAAGCTATCCTGAGCAATAAATAAATAAATAAATAAATAAATAAATAAATAAATAAATAAATAAATAAATAAATAAAGCCAGACACATTACACTACTTGACTTCAAATTATGCTACAAATCTATAGTAACCAAAACAACATGGTACTGGCATAAAAATAGACATTCTGACTGATGGAACAGAACAGAAAACCCAGACATCAACCCACATGCTTATAGCCAGCTGATCTTTGACAAATGCAACAGGAGAAAACACTAGAGAAAGGATTGCCCCTTCAATAAGTGCTGCTGGGAAAACTAGGCATCCATCAGTAGAAGAACGAAACTAGACCCATACCTCTCACCATATACCAAAATCAACTCAAAATGTTTAAAGACTTATATATAAGACCCCAAATTATAAAACTCCTAAAAGAAAACAGGGAAAACTCTTCAAGAAGTAGAATTGGACAAAGTCTTTATGAATAACAACCCAAAAGAACAGGCAACAAAAGCAAAAAAAATAAACCAATGGCATTATACCAAACTAAAAAGCTTCTGCACAGCAAAATAAATAGTTAACAGAGTAAGAAGACAGCCTACAGGATGGGAGAAAATATTCACAAACTATGCCTCCAACCAGGGATTAATATGCAGAATATACAAGGAACTCAAGAACTTAACAATAAAAAAATAAGTAACCAGATTAAAAAATTGACAAAAGGAACTAAATAGGCATTTCTCAAAAGAAGACATACAAATGGCCAACAGATATGTGAAAAAATGCTCAATATCACTAATGATCAGGGAAATGCAAATCAAAACTACATTGAGATATCATCTCACCCCACTTTGACTATTATCAAAAAGACAGAGAATAACAAATGCTGACAAGGATGTGGAGAAAGGGGACCCTCCTACACTCTTGGTGGGACTGTAAATTAGTTCAGCCACTATGGAAAACAGTATGGAGGTTTCTCAAACAACTACAGATAGAACTGCCATCTGATCCAGCAATCCCCTGCTGGGTTTATATCCGTAGAAATGGAAATCATCATGTTGAAGGGATACCTGAACTCCCATGTTTATTGCAGCTCTATTTACAATAGCTAAAGGTTGGAACCAATCTAAATGTCCATGGAGGGATGACTGGATAAGGGAAATGGGATATACATACACATTGGAATACTTCTCTGCCATAAAAAATGATGAAAATCTGCCATTTGTAGCAACATGGGTGAACTCAGAGAAAATTATGTTAAGTGAAACAAGCCATGCACAGAAAGGGAAATACTACACATCCTCACTCATAAGTGGGAGCTAAAACAATAAACAAGTAAATAAAAAAAGAAAAAAGGTAAGATACAGCGATTGCGATAATTCGTTGGTCTTTCAAAAGGAGAGAATGGAACTGAAGCACCAGAGGTGGAATGGAGAAGGAGGAAGGGTTTTAGGGAGAAATTGGCAAAGGGCCACAAAAAATGATTACACTGTGTAATAATATAGTAATTTAAAAAATGCATGGTATGACACTTCTAAAAATGGAAACCACATCTATCTCTGTCAGAGTTGTGAAGTCTGTGAATTAAAATTATATCAAAAATGAAAAACCATTAACTTAAAAACATATACAAATGTTTATAGAAGCTTTATTCATTTGCATTAAACTAGATGTTCTTTAACTAGGAAATGGATAAACAAACTGTGGTACATGAGGACAGTAGAATGCTACTCATCAATACAAAGAGATATGCTAGTGAAACAACATAAATGAATCTCAAATAAATATGCTACGTGAAAAAAACTGGACCCAAAAGGCTACATACTATGTCATTGCATGTATGTATCATTCATTAAAAAAAGGTAAAACTATTGTGGTTGTCATGGGTTGAGGGTGGGAGAAGGGGTGGACTATAAGAGGCAGCAGGAGGGAAAATTTGGGTTGGTGGAACTGTTCTGTATCTTATTTGTGGTGATAAATACATGACACTATGCATTTTTCAGAAATCATAAAAATGTACACCAAAAGGAGTAAATTGTGCTGTATGTAAGTTAGAAATAAATACCATTAAAAAATCAGAATGTAACTTATTTGGGTAATTATATTTCACGCTCACTTTCCATATAATAAAAGTGGTATAAAAATATCTTGAAATATTTTGTGTTTTAAATTTAAGAAAAAGTCTCATGGTTTAGTCACAAAGTCACACCTGAACTATGTTCATTAGATTTATTTTAAATGTTTAATAAGCACTAGAGTCTGAATAAAAACATTTCCAGCTTTATTATTTTTTATGTTGTGCCAAACCTTGCTTCCACATGTGTGTGTGGGAGTATTTGTGTGAAGAGACCAGTGTTTTCTTAACAAGTTCCTTTTGAGGAGAAAAACTTTCGGTTTCATTAATGGATTCCCCCCTTCCCTCAGTTTATTAAACTTGATGGAGAAGAAATGAGCTTAAATGCAGGTGGCCACAGAAACCGACTCAATCTTGTGGTCAATTCCCACCCAGGGTTGGCTGGCCCTTTGTTCAAAATTACAGGTGGAAAATGTTAAGGTGGTGATCTCAAGCTCATAAAGGTGAGCCAGTGTTCTCTAACACAGGTGTTAAAAAAAAATTCAGACAATCAGAGAGCTGATGAAACCACATCTGTTTCACTTTAGTGTGCACAGCTGTCTGAAAATATATCGAGACTCTCAGGCCTCTTTCCTGATAACTTGCTTGAAATGACGGATGTTCAAACCACATTTAGAATTTTGAGTTCTAATAAACATACTGGCGTGGCTGGTCACTCAAATTCAGAAAGAGGATTCCTCCCTCACCTCTATGGTCCTGCTGCTTAAATAGTCTTTTGAATTATTGTGTGTCCAGTAAATAACTGAGGACTGAATAAAATAAAGCTGTCTAGGTCTACTAAATATACGACTTTGCCCAGATTCATTACTTTTTTGTGTACCTTCTATAGTATGGAAATAATATTTTATATTCTCATGACCTCACAGGATATTGAGAATAAAAAAATAAGTTAGTTACTAATATGAGAGTGTGCAGAAATAATATAGAGGTTTTAAAATACAATGTTGAATATGTGGTGTGAATTCTAACATTACAACTGAATCAATTATAGATTATCTCATTCTGAGTCTTTCATTTTACTTAAATGCATTATTATAGATTTTCAAAAAGGTATAATCTTCACTTTGGATCTCAACGAATCCAGCAGGTAAATCTTACAGGCTATGTTTGCAGAGCCATATCATGTTTCAAAGAAAATTAAATAAAGCACCATCAGATTTTGGGATCTTTATTTCATAGCACCAACCCTTGCTTGGTAAAAGAATCCTTGTTTCAACTTGGGTGAGAGATAGAGAGAGGGAGAAAAAAGGAGCAGACTTAGAATAATAACTTAATTATTTATAAATGTCTAAGTCAAAACATTTCTTCTTGTGGTGACTATTTCTCAACATCCTGATCCACCCACTGTCTATCCACTACTTGATTTTTCCTTTTGAGGGCTAGTTAGTTGATTGCTTGAAATATCCCCAGTTCCACAAGCTTAAAAATAAAAATAACAAGAGCAACCACAGTGCACCTTGGGATGAGTCCACTTAAGAGCAGATGACTGCCCTGACCAGGAGACATTGTTTATGGTCTTTGTCCTTGGCTTGTATAGCTTGGGGGGTGGATGACGGTGGTGGCAGGAGCTGCTGCTTTCTATTTATAATCTTCAAGGCATTAGTAAATGCTGCTGCTCTTCTCTTGTTTGCATAATCTTACCTGGAAAATTAGAAAATCAAGAATTTCAATTTCTAGATTCAGCTGAAAATAATTAGGATTGGCAGTTAGAACGCCGTCCTTCATGAAGGAAGGTAACATGACGACGATGATAGAAACAGTAATAATTATAATAGCTCCCCTTTTTTTGAAACTTATTATGTGCCAGGTATTTTCTAGTGTTATATATGCATTATATAATCTATAACCTGTAGTTGTGACAGTAAGGTAGTAGAATGATTCTCCCCAAACTCTGTGATACTGACTTTATGGCCAGATCACAGTCACCATCACCATTGAAGCTACAGGCACTTTTCTCCCCTACCCACTGTACCCACCCAACCCATCTGTATTAGTGTTTTCTGTTGCTGAGAATAGAATTCCTGAAACGGTAATTTTTAAAGAAACCGAATACACTTTCTACAGTTTGGGAGGCTGGGAAGTCCAAGGTCAAGGGAGCACAACTGGTGGGGCCTTATTCCTGGTGAGGGCTCTCTGCAGAGTCTCTAGGTGGTGTAGGCCATTACATGGCAAGGAGGCAAGAGCGTGCTAACGTGTTCACTCATTCTCCTTATAAAGCCACCAGTGCCACTCCCCAAATAACCTATTTATTAATTAACCTAAATGGATTAATCCAGATGGGGGAAGTTCTGGAAAGGAGCCTGACTGGTGTCACAGGTTGTCACCGAATGCACATGCTACGTTTGCTTCCTCCATTCCCTTCCGAGAAACATATGAGCAGTAGGGGAAACTTAGTACAAGGGAGTTGCTGACCCTCATGTCAGATCTCATTGGTCCTGTAGTGGGGTCTGTTTTCAACCTCTTTTGCAGTGTGAAGTCTAAAGAGACTAAAAGAATACACAGAAGAAAAGAAGAACGGCAGAAACTTCAGGAAAGAAAAAGAGTGATAATTTCCAGAGACATTATATTCCTTTAAAACAGTGCCCTCTAAATTAGAAAATCTTACTCTTTTTTATTTGTAGTGTCCAAAAAACAGGGCCCTCAGTTTCTTGAATGAATTATGCTAGTTTTCAATTACCCATGGCCAAGTTTGAAGGTTGTGTGTTTTTCTGGGTATTTTCTGGATATTTACTTTTCTTAGTTGCCAATTTGTAGTTACTATTTTACCATTTAGTGTCTTCCATAGAGTCTATAAGAAAAGATGAATATAAATCTAATTTGTTTAGAAAACTAATAAAAGTATAGTTCTACATTATTTGTCTAGTTTGGTTTTTAAAGAAAGTTGCAACATAGATAATTAAGAATTTTTGCTTCAAGTTTTCATTTTTAGATATACTACCTTAAATTTGGTTCAAAAAATATTTTTTCAGTCAGTGCTTAATATTATGGTCTGGTGAATGAACAAGAATAAGCTGTGGTCTCACTTTCTGGCAAGGTGAATAATCGGATACTCAGCAGGCACAAGGATTTGATGGCCATTTCTGCCCATCTGCCATATGTATAAATTTCCCTTCTTTTAACAAAATGCAAATTAGGGTTATTGACTGGCCTTTCTACTTTTAATTTTGAAGATAAAGTGATTTTTGTAATGAAAATATGATTTTATTCCTTCTTAGTTAAAACCCTTCCAAGGTCTATCATCTTTCAACCCCCTAAGCCTTCAGAGTCAACTTTCTAATTGATACTCTATAGTCCCCTAAGGAGCCTCTGTATTGGCATCTACCAAAATTTGTCTACTTTTTCATTCAGATATCACCACATTAAAGGAAGGAATCATATATTTTACCTTTGTATTCTCAACACCTAACTGGCATTTGGGAGGGTACTTAATAAATATTTGTTGAATGAAAGATGAAATAAATTTAAAAAAAACATAACATTGTGGATTATGAAAAGCCAGCCAAAGTAGAATACTGTTAATGTGAGCAAGCAATACTGATGCTTATAAGTGCTAATAGATGGCCAGAAGTATTTTTGTTTTGGCAAGCTTTTTGGAAAATATTTTCTAGGGTGTAGGATACTTTGAAAGACTGTCTTACATACTGAGTTGAAATATCAGTCATTGGAGAGTAGACTAATAGTCTGTGGTTAGACTGAATATATCCAGTCTATTAGAATGCATTGCAAAACACATGTTGTGTTTATTTTCTAGTTAAATGTAGTGTAGCAATTTTGGTGGCAATAGTATTACTGTCAGTTCCTCAATAGGCTATCTTAGATATTTAGAAGTGTTGGATGATTCATAATCACATTTAATTTTCTTAAGAATATTCATGCAACAAAATATCTACTATTGTGAAGACTTATCAATGTATTTTGGACAGTTTTACATCATACATAAAATGTTTTACCAAATTTAAAATATATTTTTAAAATTTTTAATTGTTTTAAAACTAAGAAACAAATAAAAAAAATAGCATGTTACATAAATGGTATGATTTAATAGTTGCTTAAATTTTACCTTTTCAAATGTTTGATTTTTATTAAAATTCACTTGTTACTAGATGATTATTCACACAACTATTATTATTTCAGTGTAATCAAAAGATCAAAGTGCAGATTTTCAGAAGGATACAAAAAATTTTGAATAAACATTTATGCTTTTTTGTCTTGCAGAAACTTGGAGAAAATTGTAATTGGTTGCAAGATAGCTATGAAACCAGCAGTTGGTTCATAGGTATTCTGAATCTTTAAAAGAGATTTTGAGTGGGGTACTTTTACCCCCAAGAAACAGCATCAATATACTATAGTGCACAAAACAAAACAAGAGTAACATTTAAATGCCTAATTCAAGTGCCACTAAGAACGAGACACTTGTTCTAAAGCGATGGATCAAATAATGCCAGTTTGCTATCGTTCAGCCATTTTCTCTGATTTTCCAGAAGAAAAACTCCAGAATATTTTACCAAATATAATAGAAATTTATAATGAATTTTCTGGTGAAGATATTTAGTGGAAAATTTTCAACTCTGGAGCCATTTGAAAGCTGTGAAAAGAAACGTAGTAACAAAGTTTCTGGAATTTATAGTAAATTGGAATTTTGTGAATCTCTACCAAATTTATTATTTCCCATCCATCACTATCCATTGGACTCTCTTTTGTCAGTTCAGTGGCAATGGCAGTCTTTTCAGAAATGGAAAAGAAGCCCAAGAAAGATTCTTTTATTTTAACTTTATCATTGTTGATATGGACATATCCTTTCATTCTGCACATTTGTTCAGTATGTGAAACATTGGTAGTGTTATTGGGTGGAAGAAATTTCAGAAGATGGCCTGAGATCAGGATAACTGGTAAAGAAATTGTGGTATATACACACAATGTAATACTACTCACCCATAAAAAAGAATGAAATTCTGCCATTTGCAACAACATGGATGAGCCTGGAGAAAATTATCCTAAGTGAAACAACCCAGGTACAGAAAGAGAAAATCCGCATGTTCTCACTCATAGCTGGGAGCTGAATCCATAAACAAAAGAATGAACGATAAAGAGAGACAGAAAGAAAGAAAGAAACAACAATCACAGTAATACATTGAACTTTTAGAAAACTAGAGGTGGAAAAGGGGAGGGGAGGAGAAAAAGAAGGGGGCTAATGAGGAATTGGTCAACAGACACAAAGCATAATTGCGTATTGCAATGATGAATAAGCTAGTTATACTGTTCTAACCACCACACATTCTACACAATTATTGAAAATCAACATTGTACCCCCCATGTGTGTATAATAACCCCCCCAAAATAAACAAACAAACAGAAAAACACTCACTCCCTTAAATAGAATGAAAGCATGTCTCTGGGGGCAAGAAAAGAAAGCAGATCTATGGTCCTTGTCAGCTGGACCTCCAAGTAAATAAGCTAATGATATTTCGCTTGTGGCCCGTACGGGGATCGAACCCGCGACCTTGGCGTTATTAGCACCACGCTCTAACCAACTGAGCTAACCGGCCACTCGGGGTATAATAAGCTAATGATATTTGATAGGAGGAAGAAATCCTATCAGCAGGATGTTGCTGGCTAAAGTATTAGTTATAGTAAATAAACCCACAATCTATGAAGCATGACTCCCTAGGGAATTTCACCTAAGCTATCCACCACACTCAAATGTATAACAGGGAAAAGTTTCATAAGTTAAATATTCTTTACAGTGTGAAGAGTCCCTCAAAATCTGTAGGAACCTCATCTGTTGCTCTTGTGTCCAGTGTGGTAAAGGTGGACTTGTGGAATCCCATGCGAGGCTGCAGACCTCTCTGCTCCATCTGAGCCACTTGGTCTGTATCCTTAAGGCTAGCAGTAAAGGTCGATACTGTGTACAAGCTTGGACTCTTGAGAGTGAGATTTGATGAGCCAATCCTGCGCGTTAGCTGAGCTATCAAATAATTCCAACACATTTTGCTTTTTAAAATATCCACTACTATTTTTTCTGTGATGTAATTTTTCAAAAGGTATTTTTTAGAGATAAATATGAAATTAATTGTCCTTCAGAAGCAATAACATGCTTAATTTTAGCAAGATGTTCCTTCAAAATTAGGTTGTAATTTGAGTGTAATTTTACCAACTCCAAGAATTTCCTTTGTTTGTCAGTGACATATCCTCTCTGTGACCATAGAAGGGAAGGTTTTGTGTAGCTAAAAACATAATATGTCAATAAAATGATGTAAAATATCTCCCTATTTTTCTTCTCTTTATTCATTTCCACATGATGGATTTTATCAACCGTTTTTTTTTTGTTTGTTTGTTTTTTTAGTTTCATCACCATTGCTGATGTCTTCCATTTTTCTCAGTATGAAAATGTTCAGATGTCTCATATTCAGGGATTTGAGGATTTAATTTCCACTGTGTTTTTAAGCTGGTTATAAGGCTGGCAGTTCCAGCTTTTGTCTCATTATCTGCAAAGTTTGTGGCAAAAATGAAGAAAATATTTTTTTGATTTTGAATAGATCAAGATTTCAACATTTTTTTTTTTACCATTTGATAAACAGTTATAAAACCATGAAGTTATCACATGTCACCTACCTCCTTTGCTATTTTTTTCCTTCTCATTGAACTGTAGAAAGATTCAACTTTACTATGAAGAGGTTCACAACCTAAATGTCCATCGATGGATGATTGGATAAGGAAAATGTGGTACATATACACCATGGAATACTACTCTGCCATAAAAAGAAATGAAATTCTCCCATTTGCAACAACATTGATGAGCTTGGAGAAACTTACATTGAGTGAAATAAGCAAAGCACAGAGGGATAAATACCTCATGTGCTCACTCATATGTGGGAGCTAAGGGAGAAAGAAGGAAGGAAAGAAAGACTACAGTGGTGTGTTCAACTTGCAGGGAGAGAGAGAATATACCTAGAAATACAAAGTGCGGTGGGGGAAAGGGGGTTGGGGAGGGAGGTTGGGGATGATTGGGTAGGAGACATGGGGTATAATCACAATTTGTAATAATGGGCATGCTGCCAGTATGGATCTGGCCATCACATCTTGGGCATGAGTGGTGACAACTAGCTTTGTACCAGATGAATACTCATAACCAATAAAAGAAAAAAAGAAAGTGTGTTTTGAAAAAAAAATTATGAAGAAGTTCATTTCCTCTCTTAACCAAATTAACTCCCAAATCATCTGGAACCAGTACTGGCCATGTGGCAATATCAGAATAAATTAAAATATTATTAATTATCTCTTCTGCATCAGATTCTTTGCCTTTGTCATTACTAATCTATCTGTCCATCCATCTATCATCTAGCTATCCTGTTGATATTGACTTTCATCAGCATTTTCTTTCTCTTCATTATTGTCAGTGCTTTTAGAAGATGATTCAACATTGTCTTTCAGTTGTGCCCTATCTGAATTTTGTTGTTGTTTCTAGAATAGGTACTGTAGATACCCATACACATTTGCATTTCTAGATAATTTTTAACTCTACACAATATTGAAAGACATAATACTCGCAACCATGGCGAGTATTCTCACTGCTGTTCAGAGAAACATCAAGCAATTAATCTCAAGTTCTTATTTGACATTATAAATAATTATTCTCTGAATCTTTGTAGAAATCATTCTGGTGGAAGTATTTCTTCAGGTGTGTCATTTTTTAAAGCCTTGGGGAAAATTATTTCTTTTTTTTTAGTCTCACTTTAGTCTCACTTTTTTTTTAGTCTCAGTGGAAAATGCTGCAGAATAAAGGTATAATAAGTGGAAAGACTTTCTCAGACAAGTTGGAATGCTCATTATGAAGCTGTGCATATAGTACAGACACATTTCCAAAAGTTAATCTCAATCTTTGAAGTTGTGTGATCTAAAAGGAAATAAACATCTAAGAAGATCAGATTACATATTGCTCCTTAATAAATGGGGTTTTCTTTTTAGAGTTATCCTTTTATTGTTTGAAGTTTTAGATGAAGTTAATCAAACACAAACATATTTGCAGACATCCAGAATCACACTTGATCAATGTACAGTAAAACCACCAAGCTTTAGAGTGGTTCCTTGAAGATCAGTACCTGGATATGGAGAAAGCATCTGTTCAACAACAAAATATAAGAAAATGGATATTTATATAGAAAAATGAATCAAACGTGAAAAACAATGCCAGGAAAATGACAAAAGATAATGGTATTTCATTGTCAGAAGGAATCAAAAGAGCAGTATGTGAATGCTTCAATTGTTTCCAATAAGAACTACACACTCATTTAAAGCAGTGATCAAATAATATGAATGTTCATATTTTTCAGACATTTTCTTTGATTTTCCTAGAAGAAAAAATTTGAAGAAAAAAACTTTGGAAGATTTTACTAAGTACGATAGAAATTTATGATGATTGTTGTCATGAAGATATTTAGAAGGAAGTTTTCAATGTGATATTTGATATTTGGAGATATTCGAAAGCTGGTAGATAGAACTGAAACTTCTGAAATGTATAGTGAAATGGGGTTTTTATGAATCTATGCCAAACTTCTCACTGTGCTTAAGATTTTTTTTCAGTTCTAATTTGAAATAAATTTTTAGATTTCAAAAATAATGGAAAGTGTTCTTTGATCTACTATGAGAAAGGATACATTGGCAAATCTGGGTATACTCTCTATTAAATATGAATATGTTAAGAGAACCAATTTTGACAAGGTTTTTAAAAAATTTGCGGAAGTCAAGTCTCTAAAACAAAAAAAAAGAAAATGTAACATTCTTGCAATTAACCAATGTTGAAATATAAAATTTCTCCCCTTAAAAAAATTAGTGTAGTTAAAAAGTATTAATCTATTATTTTTCCTTTTCTTCTAATGTTATATTTATTTTATATTTTTCTTTTATTTTACTAGCATAATATACTGAGAAGTTTAATAAAATGAGATTTTTCACTGTCTGCATTACTTTTCTAGCCATTACTTTTATTTGTTTTATTTCATGATTAATTATTATTACTGAAGTTAGTTTTGTCAAATAGAAGACAGTTAAATAATGTTAGAATCTGTGTCAGATGTCAAATACTCTAAATGCAACAATGATTTTAGGTCTTGATATTTTTGAAATTATGTGACACTGGGTGAAAGATTTGCTGAGACAGTGGTGAGTGGATTTCATCTGATATGACCATAAAGAAATAAAAAATAAACTTCCCAAGGTGAAGAATGTTGTTGTTGTTGGGTCCTCCCCCTCCCCTTCTCTTATCCCCAATGTCTATAACAATTTTAGACACAGTAAATATTTGTTGAATGAATAGATGAGAAAGGCTATAATAAATGATTTCAGAGGTAAGCCAGGAAAAATAGATAATCGTGAGATTTTATGCCATGGCAAAATGTTTGGGATTCGTACAGAATATTATTGGGGATTGGTTGAGTTCAGGAAGTATATTTTTAAGCTTATCAAAGACTAATGAGATCAAATTTGCATTTTAAAAAGTTCACTCTGATCATGATGTGGTGAAGAAAGTAGATATTAGACGCAGGTTGCTGAGTTAGTAGGCCACTAAAATAGCCAACTAGTAGAGGGGATATAAAAGGGAGAGAATGGATATGAGAAATATGTAGGAGTGGAACTCTACAGCACGTGGATGTGAGGAATGAGAGAAGGTTCTAAGATGACTTATTTTCTATCTCAGTTGCCTGGATGAATCTTAGAATTATGGTCTGAGTTGGGTACCAGGTACACAAGTGAGTCAAGGGCATAAAGGAGGTTGATGTGCCTGTGAGGCTTTACAGTAGAGAAGTGTACCAGGCAGATGGGCCTAAAATCCTGGAACTCAGGAGAGAGGACTAAGCTACAGGTCTAGGTGTCGGATCATTGTGGAAAAGTGGGAGCGGAAGCTACAGAAATGTATGAGATCATTGAACAGTGAAAAGAGGAGGGACATGTATAGACCTTGAGGAAAGGTAACATATATATAGGGTGAGAGGAGTGAGCCATGCAAATAAAGATGAAGTTGAATCAGAGGTCAAAGGAAGAAGTGATCAAAATTGATCAGGTGCCGCGAAGAGAACAGAGAAGTGACACAGAGGTCACTGCAGAACTGAATGGGAGATGATGAGGTGGGGACATCAAGTGGCCACTACCTTTTCAAGAGCTTAGCTTCAAAGAGAAAGAGAGAATAGTAATTAGTAAGAAACAGTTTTGGTCAGGTGTAGGTTTGATTTTTTTTTTTTGATGGAAAAAATTTATCCTATTTATTTTCTGATTATGAAAAAAGTATATGTTTTATTTTATTTTATTTTATTGTAGATAGCATTATTATTTATTGGGATAGACACAAGAAAAGAAGAAGGTTTTTTAGTTTGAAATGAATTTGGCATACACAGGTGGAGACATTCAGTAGGAAGCTGAGTAGCGAGGTTGGAGATCAGGAGGTAAGTCTGTCTATCAATCAATCAATCTATCTATCTATCATCTATCTATTTATTTATTACTATATTTATCATCACACAATGTAATCATCTTTTGAGGCCCTTTACCAATTTCTTGCTAACCTCCCCTCCCCTTGTCCCTTTTCCACCACTGGTGGCCTCAGTTCCATCCTCTCCTTTCGAAAGTTCAATTAATTATTGTGATTGTTGTATCTTTCTTTTTTTGTTTATTTATTTTATTTTCCAAAAAGATCTACACTAAAATGTGAAAGCTGTTGGTTAGTCCACCACCTAGTAATAAAGTTACAATTACTAGAAATCACATCCCTCTCTTAGTTTTAGTTTTTGGTAGCTCTCGGAGGTTCTAGGGTATCTTAACAAAGAGGCAGAAACAGTTTTCTTCAAGAAGAGATTTTAACATGGCATCTCTTGCCAAATCTCAAGCAAGGATGGCTCAAGAGAGGAGAACTTAAAAAAAAAAAAAGAAGCACAAATTACACAACGCTTTGTGCACCACCTCTCTGTAACTGCTGCCTTCTGTTATGTTAACATCAATAATAAGTGAGGCAATAGGAAACACTGTCCAGCAGTCTTGTCTCAGCCTTTGGATAGTCAAGACTTAATGTACTGAAATTCGTATTGGAATTTGTTCCTACTTGATATATGTAAGAAATAATAGGAATACCAAAAGCTCCTCACAAAGCCAACAAACAGAAACAAAGGGAAGTTCCAATACAACGCAATCTGAACTTAATTATGAAGAAATATCAAACCCAGATTGAGAAATATTCTTTAAAATAACTGAACAGAACTCTTCAAAAATGTCAATGTCAGAAAAGACAAGGAAAGACTCTGGAACTGTTCCAGATAAAGGATGCTAAAATACATACCATCTAGCTAATAATATCATCTGAGATTTTCTTAGGCCTTAAAGACCATGATTAGGACAAAGGGGGGCATCTGAATAAGGTCTGTAGATAAGATAATAATGGTATATCAAGCTTAATCTCCTAATTTTGGTAATTATACTGTGATTCTCTGAGGAATCCCCATACTGTTTTCCACAATGGCTGTGTCCTACCAACTATATAAGAGGGTTCCCTTTTCTCCACATCCTCACCAGTATTTGTTATTTTCTGTCTTGTTCATAATAGCCATTCTAATTGGGGTGAGATGATATCTTATTGTGGTTTTAATTTGCATTTCCCTGATGATTGGTGACTTTGAGCATTTTTTCATGCACTTGTGGTCACTGATCTACACTATGATCCAGCTATCCCACTGCTGGGTATATACCCAAAGGAAATGAAACCAATATGTCAAAATGATACCTGCACTCCCACATTCGTTGCAAAGTTATTCACAATAGCCGAGAGATGGAGTCAACCTCACTGTCCATCAACAGATGAATGGATAAAAAAACTGTGGTATAGATACACAACAGGATAACATTCAGCTGTAAAAAGAAATGATATCCTATCATTTACAGCAGTATGGATGGAACTGAAAACCATCACATTAAGTGAAGTCAGTCAGGCACAGAAAGATAAATATCATGTGATCTCACTCATATGTAGAATCTAAAAGAAAAAAAAAAAGGTTCTCATAAAAGTAGAGAGTAGAATAATGGTTACTAGAGAGGGTGGGAGGAGAAGTGGTGGATTAACAGGTACAGAATTATGTTATCTACTTGAAGTAAATCATTGTGAGTATATGCATGTACTGAAACAACACACTGTACCCCACAAATATGTAGAAATAAATGTTAAAATTTAAAAAAAAATAATACTGTGATTATGTAAGACATTCTATTTAGTGTTTGTTGTGACCACTGTGCAGGTATAGGATGGACCCTTACTCAGAAATTGGTTATGATGTTGAGATTTATGTCACACACACCCAAAGAGGGTATGAAAAGATTTATTGCTTTCATAATCTATGTATCTTGGGAGAACAGACCTACCAAGCAGGTTTGAGAGAGTAAGAATGGGAAACTGGCTCTGGGTTTTCCTTGTGGTTAGAGAGAGGGGGTGGAATGAGGATCCTTACACAGGCAGGGGCTTGCGTGGTTTGAATCTCCCAATGGCTCCAGAGGAAAGAGCGTCAGGCTTTCTTATCAACTTGCTCAGATGTGAGGCAGAGAAAATGTAGGAGGGGTGAGGTTTAAAAGCTGTCAACAGTCAAACATCAGAAAATGGAGTCAGACTCATTTTAGGATTAAAGGAGTATAAAAGAAAGCAGGCTAGGAAGTTTTGTGTCTTCTAATAAATTTCCAATTCTATTTGAATAATAGACCTCCTCATGAACAGAAATATACCAAAGTAGTAGCCATTGATAACATTTTAGTATACATCCTTCTAGATATTTTTCTATGTACCTATATTCATGTCTCCAACATGTAAAATTTGTATATGCTTTGACTCAAGAATACCACATATAGAGAGTTACCACAAGTAAAAACAAAAGTATACTAGTATATATTGCCAGGATGTTTATCATAACATTGTTTATAGGAGCAAAGGGGGAAAAAAGCATAGAGGTAATCCAAATGTCCTTACAAGAGAAATATAATGAGTTTCTTGTTCTGCATATGAATTACTAAAAAGTAGGAATTGTCACTAAAATACATGAGCATTTTTAGAATATAGCATGAACTGGGTGCTCAATACTTAGTTTAAAGGAAGCACATGTAGTGGTCATCTATTATTTTAATTTATCCAGCATCAATTTTCAATTCTTTTGTGAACTGCACCCTCAAGTTGGCTTTGAGAAACTACTCATCCACCAATGGATATGGTCTTGGAGAGCATTTCTATACAGGTGCTGCCCACTTTGCCAAGAGGTGGGCATGTTCCCAAGCTAGACCAATCAGAGTCTCTCTCTCTCTCTCTCTCTCTCTTTCTCTTTCTCACACACACAAACTATATTTGCAGTACATTCATCCAATACAGTGGTACCTTAAAGAAAATATCCATCTGTTTTCTTTCCTAGATCATTAGAGAGCCTCTGTTGTAACTTAAAAAAAAAGACAAAAAAATAAAAAGACTGGGTGATTATCTTTCCTTGATTTTGTGAGCTATCCCATGCTATTCAATAATTCATTCATTCTTTATTTCATTTCTGCTTAGTTAGTTAAGGTCTATTTCTGTGAATTGCAGCCAAAGTAAGCTAACTGATATAGAGAATGAATGAATGAATAAATGAATGAACTAACAAACACCAAAGAAGGACATACAGCTGGATAACTGAAAAGTATGTGATAGATTCCAGTGTACTCACAGAGGCAAAAAGACTAGATAGAGGGAGAACAAATACATTTAGAAATAATAAAATCTAGTTGATAACATTTTTTCCCAATCTCTTGGCTTGATGAAGTACTTTAAAGGCCTTTGGTTTTTATGGAGTTAGAATGAAATTTTTCTGGCAGAATCTCATTTGCCAATTTAATTAGTAATTAGTAAATCCCAAAGGTTAATGTGGAGTTGCTATTAATTTTATTTTAAGCTTAATATTTTTTATCTAAAGGACAAAACCACTGAATATATTCAGAGCAATTTAGCTTAAATTTTCTAGCCTAGTGGAATACTAAATAGCTATAGCATTTAAAAACTTGCAATAATATTTGAATTTTCACATTTATATTATTCTATTCATATTTTATTTCTTCTGAGCGATGTGAAGTACTCCCTTTTAAAGATGCCTAAACTTCCTGCAGGCACTAGATTTCCATATGAGTAGTTAGAGCACGATGTTTAGTGTTTAGAGGAAAACCTGCAGAAACCAAGGAATTA
Organism: Cynocephalus volans; assembly: GCF_027409185.1. Classification (NCBI taxonomy): domain Eukaryota; kingdom Metazoa; phylum Chordata; class Mammalia; order Dermoptera; family Cynocephalidae; genus Cynocephalus; species Cynocephalus volans. The sequence goes on along the minus strand of NC_084471.1, from coordinate 61,351,904 downwards.
CACCTGAGGTCCATGCTCATCAATAGGACTCCTTTCACACACTACAAATGGCACTTAAAAAAATTTTTTTTAATGGTTTTTAGGGTAGATAACCTTTATTGAAAGATTTATCCTTGTATCTAGGTTTGCACAGAATCGTAATTTTAAAGAATGTCAGAGCAGAGAGTTTAGAGAGAAAATGTGTAGGTCAAACACATTTGTGGTGAGCAAATTACTGGTTGGATGTGCAGGCAGAATTACGGTATCTAAAATGCAACATATCCTCTAATTATCACACAATTCCTGGTTGAAACTGTATGGGAAAGTGGTCCAGATTTAACTGAAGAGACTTTTCATGAACTATAATGAGTAACGGAGAGACCAGCTTGGCACCCTGCCCTTGTGGGCACCTTCTGAGACAGGGATTAGGGGAAATAAGTAGCAACTATTCACACTGGAACTTGTTCCTGTCTCCTCTTAGTGGCACGTTGGCAGAGGGGTTTCATTTGCATGGTCATTTTTTCCCCACTGGCTGCATTTCAATAGGCTCTAGGAAAAAACAAACAAACAAACACCTAGTTAGTGTCTTGCCACTCTGCTCTGGGCTTCCACTGAGAATTCTCCTAGGAACATAACCACTGGGAAGATCAAAATACCTTTAGATGATTACATTCTGCTACTTAAAATACTACCCCAAAGCCCAAGATGTTGACTGGAAAAGAAGATATGTATTTTCTTTTTTTTAAAGTTTATTTATTAATATTATTGTTATTTTTTTTACATTCTATGATGTTGTTGTGGAGCAGTTCAGGGGGAGGGGGAGAGGGAAAGGGGGAAGGAAATAGGGTGGGAGAAGGGGGAAGGAGGATGGGTGGGGATGAGGCCTGTGGCACCCCCTCATTCCTGCAAGGCAGACCAGGGGCTTTCCAGAGGTGGCTTGGTCATTGCTGGGCTGGGTGCAGATGTCAGGGGGGTGTGGCCAAAGCCCTCGCCCCCCACCACCCCACCTCGGGAGCCTGGGGCATTTCTTGCAGTGGGTTGGTGATTATCACTGGGCTGGTTGCAGGTATTGGGGGGTGTGGGCGGGGCCCAAGGTCCCCCACTGCCCTGGCTTTGGAGAGCCTGGGGCACTACCTACAGTGCTCGGTGGTCATTGCTGGGCAGTTGTGGGTGTCGGGTGGGTGTGACTGAGATCCTCAGCCCCCCACTGCCCTGGCTCAGGAGCCTGGGGAGCTTGCTGAAGTGTCTCAATGGTCATCACTGGGCTGGTTGCAGTTATGGGGGGGGCGTGGCCAAGGCCCAAGGTCCCCCAATACCCCGGCTTGGGAGAGCCTGGGGTGCTTCCTATGGTGGCTCAGTGGTCATGCTAGGCTGGTTGAGGGTGTCAGGGGGGCGTGGCTGAGACCCTCAGCCCCCCACCACCCCAGCTCAGGAGAGCCTGGTGTGCTTCCTGTGGCAACTCAGTGGTTGTTGCTGGGCTGTTTGTGGGTATCGGACCCAAGATGTTGACTGGAAAAGATGTTATGTATTTCCTTTTTGCACTGGAATAAGTAAACTTACTTTTTCAGTCTTAAATCATCCTGGACTGCTAAGTTTACAATGTGGTATATTTTGAAAAAGGAATTGTCTCATATGATATGGAAAAAGGATTTTCCAAGTTTGATTTTAAAAGGTGGCTCTCTTGTATTTGATGTGGCTAATTCTAATTTGATTTGTGGTTAATTCTAATTCATAATTTGATGCCTATCAGCTGTGGTGTCTGTCGATTTACCAGATGACTATGTGTGTGACACATGCATGCAGCTCCATAAGCAAAAAACAGAGTCAAGACATTACCAGACTTTCATTAAAAATAGCTCATGGCTATCATTTTTTGAACTCTTGCTGTGAATATGCTAATTTGATACTCATTTGATATTTACTTCCATCCTGCCCTCTGAGACTTGAGACTGGAATATTTGAGACGCCTGTGGCTTCGTTCTATGGTTAGAAAGCACCATGACTCACTCCAGATATGCTGCTGTGGCTCCATAAACTCCTGACCACCCCTCATAATCATGTTTCTTTACATGTAACACTCAGGGATGAGAGAAAAACCTTAGCTTTGTACCCACCCCTTCAAAATTCACCTGGCCAGGATTTTCAAAGTCCTACTCATATTTTCCCCTATTCCAAGGTTTCAAAGGAAAATTATGAGCCCTATAAACTTATACTTAAAAAATGAAATAAAACACATGAAAAATTACCACCCTGCCATACTATCTATAATCCTTTTAATTATATTGCCCGTATTCACCAATGCCATGTTCACCTTTAATGAGGTATACTCACTATTAATTTCCATCGCATAGCCCACCCATGCATTCAACAAATATTTATTGTTCCTAACACTGTTCTAGATTCAAGAGATTTATCAGCAGAAAACAAACATACAAAAATTACTGCCTTCATGGAGCTTACATGTCTCACCTGCCACTTAGCTGAAGAATGCCTAGGAAAATGAATTCTAATTAAGACCATTCTTAAAAATGTAATTGGTCTTCAAATGACAAACAAGTTATAAAGTGTATTACAAAAGTTTATTTTTAGGTGGTAATCAGAATTGACTTCTCCCCAGATACACACACACACACACACACACACACACACACACACACACACACACAATGTAAAATAATAAAAGATGATCTTATGACAATATAACCTATTAAAATGGAAAAGGTATTAAAACTGATTAAAGAGTGTTTTTAATATATGCATATATTGGATGAAGGTGTTCACGAAGTAGGTTAAAGAGAAAAGGAGACGAATGAAAAGATTTTAGTTTTTTTTTTTAAAGGTTCTTCTGGAATGTTTGTTTATTTATTTATTTAATTTTATCAATAAACAATGTAGTTGATTTTCGTGTCCCTTTACTGATTCTTCTCCCCTCCCTTCCATCAACATCATATCTGTTCACTTGTCTTAACAAGTTCAAGGAATTGTGATTGTTATGTCTTCTACCCTCCCTTATTTGTTTGTGTGTTATTTATTTATTTATTTTTAACTCCCACAAATATAAGTACCGCGCGCTAACCGATTGCGCCACTGGAGCTTCTTAACTCCCACAAATAAGTGAGAACCTGTGGTATTTCTCTTTCTGTGCCTGACTTATTTCACTTAATATAATTTTTTCTAAGTCTATCCATGTTGCTGCAAATGGTAGTATTTCATTCATTTTTATAGCAGAGAATTCCATTGTGTAGATATACCACAGTTTCCTTATCCACTCATCTGATGATGGACATTTAGGCTGGTTCCAACTCTTGGCTATTGTAAATAAACATTGCAATAAACATTGGAGTATGGGTATCCCTTTGACATGATGATTTCCATTCCTCCGGGTATATTCCCAACAGTGGAATAGCTGGGTCATATGGTAGATCTATCTGTAATTGTTTGAGGAACCGCCATACCATTTTCCCTAAAGGCTGCACAATTTTGCTGTCCCACCAACAGCACAGGAGGGTTCCTTTTTCTATGCAACCTCACCAGCATTTATTATTCTCAGTCTTTTGTATATTAGCCATCCTAACTGGAGAGAGATGGTATCTCAGTGTGGTTTTGATTTGCATTTCCCAAATGCTGAGTGATGCTGAGCATTTTTTCATGGGTCTGTTGGCCATTTGTACATCTTCCTATGAGAAATGCCTATTCAGCTCCTTTGCCCATTTTTTAATTGGGTTACTTTTTCTGCTGTAAAGTTGTTTCAGTTCCTTGTATATTCTGGATATTAATCCTTTGTCAGATGTATATTTTGCAAATATTTTCTCCCACTCTGTTGGTTGTTTTTTAACTCTGTTAATTGTTTCTTTTGCTTTGCAGAAGCTTTTCAGTTTGATATAATCCCATTTGTTTATTTTTCCTTTGGTTGCCTGTGCTTCTGAGGTTGTATTCATGAAGTCTGTATCCAATTCTACTTCCTGGAGTGTTTCCCCTATGTTTTCTTTAAGGAGTTTTATTGTTTCAGGGTGTATATTTAATTTTTTAATCCATTTTGAGTTGATGGATGAAAATATTTTAAAGATCTGAAAAGAACTTGGACATTTACAAGCATTAGAGGCCAAGGCAACTTGTTTTATATCCGAGTTTGTTTTAAAACATATGGTTCTTTCCTCTTTGGTATTTCAATTGATTGATGATTAAGTCACTTTTTATCCCACTTCTGAAAAGAGAGAAAGACAAATGAAGGTAAAAAGGAATAAACTAACATAGATAAAAAAAATTTGTAAAGTAGATGAAAAGTCACGTATATAATAATCCAGAGGGAGTGGAAAAGGGGATGATTCATTAAATTATGCTCTACACCAGCCAAAAGTTATCCTTACTGGCCCAAAACCTAGGGGGTGGGTTATTCTAGTGAGACTGAATTAAATAGCCTTAACCAGTACCTAAAACATAGTGGGTATTCAATAAATATTTGTTGAATAAGCAAGTGAATAAATAAATTCATTTTTCACTTTTTATTTATTGAGTAAAGTTTATTGAACATCAATTATGTGTCAGGTACTGTTCTGAACACTGGAGATAAAGTATTGAACAAAACAGACACAAATTCCTGACCTCATGGGGCTTACATTCTAGTGAAGGGAAATAACCAATAAAATTTTAAATATAAGTTAATTTGAAAGGGTGTTAGATGATTATAATTTAAGAGAGTAAAAAAAACAGGGAAGTGTCATGGGAAGCATTTGCAGATTTAAGTAGGGAGTTCAGGAAAGGCTTGTTAGAAGAATTTCAAGAAGTCGGAGTGGCTAAAGCTGAGTAAACAACAGTAGCAGGAAATGCAATAGGAGATGAGAGAGGCCAGATCATGGGGCTTTTAAGCCATTAAATTGACTCTTGCTTTTACTCAGTAAAATGGAATGCCACTGGAGGGTTTGAGCAGGGATCTGACTCATGTTTTAACAGGGTAATTCTGACTGCTGCATTGGGAATGAACATAAGAGGTTAGAAAAAGCAGAATCATGAAAACCACCACTAAGAAGGCTTGACAGGGTGACAGCAGTTGAGACAGTAAGAAGTTGTCAAATCCTGGATACATTTTTGAAGTAGCGATGAGAGTATTTAGTGACATACTGAATAGGGGATGTGAGAGAAAAAATAACTCCAGGACTTTGGTCTGTAAATGCAGAGATGGAGTTACCATTGACTGAGTAGGTTTTGGTGGGCTGGAAATCAGGGATTTCATTTTAGACATGTTAATTTTAAGATGCCCATTAGAGTAGAGTAGGCAGTTGGATATATACCTCTGAGGTTCTGAGGAGAGGTCTGGGCCAGAGTTACACATTTGTTAGTTACTGGTGGTATGTAAAGCCATGAGACTGAATGAGATTCTCAAAAATTTGAGTATTGATACGAGAGAAGAGAACCAAGGATTGAGTCTTGGAACACCCCAACCTGAAGAGATCTGGGTGATGAGGTGAAATGAGCAAAGGAGACTGAGAAGGGCCAACCAGTGAGGTGGGGAAAAAAACCCAAGAGACTGTGTGTCCTGGAAGCCCGGTAAAACAAATGGTTTTCATTCATCCATTTGGGATTTGTAGGAATTGTAAACTTGGAGTTTATTTATTCCTTCAACAAGAAATTATGACCGGTTATTTTGGCCAGGCACTGTGCTAGCCACTGGGGACACAGAGGTGCATAAGACTTAATTCCCTGGCCCCTGTCAATGAAGAAAAGGATGAATCAACAGTCATGGTACAACATAAAAAGTCCTGTGATAGAAATATGCATAGACTGCTTTTGGAGATCAGAGGAGGGATGTAAAACACATTGGTGGACCTGAGGCCTTGAATCAAAAGAAAATTCCAGCTAAAAGAGAAAAAAAGAAACAGAAATTTCTGAAATTAGTTTCCTCTCTCATTTGTTTCTCATTTGAATATCTGTTACTTCACTGGGATTATTTTCTTTTGTTTTATTTAAATGATCATACTTTTCTTCTCTGAATTTTCATGTTTGGCTTTTATTTTGATTATTTTATTCCATTCAAATGCTTACACAATTGTCTTTTGCATTATTTTATAACTATGACATGTTCTTAATTTTGACCAATTTTTATACCTGAAAAATATTTTTATGTTCTTTTTTCTAAACTTGGTTTTGGAAAATACTTCTTCCCCAGAAACTCCTTTCTAGTCTAGACCATTGTAATGACACAAACAAAAGACAGTTCTAAGGCTAAAACTTTTAGGTAATCCCAAGAAATATGATTTTTATAAATATGTTAAGATACCAAATTCCAAAAGTTTGGAAATAGAAACAATGCCAGTGGAAAAAATATACAATATCACAGTTTTCTCTTGCCATATTCATTTTTTTAAAATCCTCTGGTTGCCAGATCTGTAGTTCAGACAAATGAATCATTCTTATATTTTCTGAATAGATCTCACTTCATCCTAACTTGTCCTGTGATTTTGGTTTTTGTTTGTTTGTTTGTTTTCTCTTTTTTATTTTTGTTTTGTTTTATTTTATTGGCTATGGATATTCATGGGGTGCAAAGCTGGCCATCACCACTTGTGCCCAAGATGTGATGGCCAGATCAACACTATCAGCATGCACATTATGACAAATTGCAGTTATTCCCAGTGTCGCCCACCCAATTAATCCCTGACCTCCGTCTTCCTACCCCCGCCCCTCCCATTCCGCAACGCTAGGTGTGCTCTCTCCCTGTTTTAGCTTTCTTTAATACACTTCGCAGAGAAAACTCCCACCAATAGGTGGCGTTTGGAGTCTAGAAAAATATCATATATAGCTTGACCCAGGAAACAGTACACTTTGAGTCATTCAATTTCCTCATTTTTCATTTTAACAGAACTTGCCAAGTCATTACCTAATATATGGCTATTGCTGCCACTGTTTTTCATATCAGTCTGGTTAAATATTAACACATCTTGCAACAGGAATAAAATGACAGGGTAAATATTGTTTTATTAGCTTCTTATACTAATAACTAACTTGTTCACAGTCTTCTTCCAAACAATTTCATTTTCAACACGAAGATGAAACAAGGATGATCTAACATTTAAAATTAAAAATATACAAACAAGCTATTTGAATATGACCTAATGTGAAGCAATTGAGATTAAAGAGATTTGCTAGTTAACTATAGAAAAGAATATAATACTCCAAAAAACCTAGAGCTACTGTACAATCAACTTTGCATATTGAAATTCTCACCGGAGATATATAACAAATAATTTATTTGTAAAGTTGTTTATGTTCTTTCAAGATTAAAAAAAATAATGATATTACAGAGAGCTACAGCACTGGTATTTAAAAATGACTGAGATGACTAAAGAAGATAAATGTAGCTGTGAGTGGCAGTTCATACGGGTGTAAATTAGGTTAGTAAATCAAAGCTATTGCACTAGTGTTCTTTAAGCAATGCAACCATAAAAATATAATTTTACTCACTATAACATTTTACAGAGAACAACAAAATAGTGAAGCTTAGCCAATTGACCTGTTGTTTAACAGAAATATTTTGCTGTGTAGAGAAAGAGTTGATTTATTGTGAAATCATTGAATAAATCAAGGAGTAGATTTTAAACAACCTCCTTCCATTCACCAACATGTTGCTCTGAATTAATTTACCAACCTCCAAATAAATTAGGTGTTTGGAGAAGCTTTTGAGACAGGAAATCATCTCTGGCCTTTAACGAGAGATTCCAATTCATTTTGCTTTTCCAGAGGGGACAGCTGCTCGCAAGACGATTTAACTCATCACATTTTTATGCTGTATTATTATCATTACTAAATGTAAAATACTGTTTTAGAGTTTATAGACTGTTACAAAACATTAAGAGTTGAAGATGGAATTCACTTATACAACAGGCCACCTGGACATGACTTTAGATGAGTTTGTGTCCCCAGAATATAACTCTTCTATATTAGTGAGGACTCTTTTGGTTGCATATAATGAAGATAACTCTAACTAACTTAATCCAAAAGAGGAATTGATTAGAATCATGACTTACATGAATTACTTTTGGTACAAATATGGGTATGTTTCTTTTATTTTCCAATTAAGCTCTCAGTCTACCCCCTGTTCACATTAATAGGAAATCCAGTATCTCTCCTTGAAGGAATTTTCTACTCTATGAATTGGACTTCCTCCATCCAAAGGGTCAGACCTGTTTCCAAATGCCATCACAATCCATCATAAAGGTTGTAGTCATGTTAAACCTCAAAAGGGAAGGGACTACAAGCTCAACGTTTTTCCTCCAAGGGGCACCATGACCCCTCAGCATGCTTCTAGACAGTACCTAACTTGCCTATTAAGAGACAGCATTTAGGAAAGGCAGCCTTGACTGGACCACAGGATATTTTGCCCTTTTGTCTAGGGCTTGGGTGTCTTGTCATTCTTTATTACAATAATTCAGAAGCAGTACTCAAGTGTTTTGGTAAAAGTCAGGAAGAGACTGCTCCCAGGTGATTTTTTTGTGTCTACCTAGACAAAGGAGTGGTGGCTGGTAGTTTTTCTTATTTAGAAACAGACAAACAAATGTGTGTGTGTGTGTGTGTGTGTGTGTGTGTGTGTGTGTGTGTGTGTGTGTGTATTTCTGTCTTTCCAGCTGCCCTTCTACCAATGAATAGAAGTTGGTCTATGGGACCCAGAGTCAGAGATTCAGTCAGGCCTCTGGTGTGGCCTGAAACTAAGCACTGGGATGACATTAAGACTTTCTTCACATTTTTTCCACCCTCTCTGTAGAGCAGGTTTTTCTATTTGCTTTTTCTATTCATTTTATGAAACATGGTTACTGACATCTGATTTTTAAGGTTCTGGTTCACCAACCAAAAAAGATGAATTCTGTCTTGGTCCTAGTCCTACTTACCTAAGTAAGGGACTGTGGTTAGTTCAGCTTAGGTCAGTTGCCCATCTGAGTTCCAATCAATTTTGTTCAAAGTGGCAAGGACATGTTGGATAAAATGATTGCCAGTCACCCACAATTTTTAATTAAGGGGCAGATTCCAATCCACAGGGCTGTCATGTTCATTTGTTCAGGTTGTGCACCACACAAGAACATTATATCAGCACACTATCCATATCACAAATATCTTTTTTATATTGTAACAATGTCAGTATTTTTACTATAACTGTTGATTTCACAGATGGACTATTTCCATATTTATATCGACAATTTTCTGATAGTAGTAGAGTCTTGTTCCAGTAAAGTAGAATATATTATGACTAATTTTATGACCAATGGAAGTAAAGTATGTTATTCTAAGGTACATATATATATATGCTATGTATATGATATATATATATATATATATATATATATAGTCATCTCACATTAACTTATGAAAGAGGTGCAAGTTGGATAATTCAAAAACCTTGTTGATCTGACCATATCTAAAATACACTTTGCCTCTAGATAAGATGTTTTTCTATGGCTGGTATACTTAGTGATGAGTAAATATCTATTTAATTCTTAAAATTCCCTATTAATATTTGTATATGGCTAAATTAGACATTCTATATTTTAGTTCATTTTGTTGGCCATTTGTGTTGTGCCAGATGGTATTACTGAGCTCTTGATTTAAATGTGGAAGTATTTCATTATTATATTAATCATTAATAGCAATAGCCACATGCCATTAATAATTTCCAAAGTACTGCATACAAGTAAATTAGAGATTACCATGTAATAATCCACAAATTAAATTATAGCTATTATTTGTTGTTACAAAATTTTGCCAAGTTTTAATAGAAAAATTAATTCCTAATAAAATTTAGCAACTTATTACATGAATGTATTTTAAACTCTTCTAAATAATAAAATGCTAAATTAGTATTAGATATCAAAAAGGGTTTTGAAAAAGTAGTTGCTATAAGAAAATAAAATGCAACTATAAAAGAAAACAAAGCTATTATAATCATTGAATAAAATTTTGGAGAAAATGATGGAAAGTTAGAAAAAATATGAAAAGTACTTCGAAGTTCCTTGTGTGGGTAGAATGTGACCACAGTTAGAGTACAGATGAAAAATGAGTAAATTTACTGTAAACCTATATGAAAACCATTACTATGGAGTTTCAAGAAAACCAGGGATAGGGAAATAAAAAAAAATTTATTATACTAAACATATTGTCTGCCGACCTAAGCACATAGCCTGGACAAGAAAAAAAATTTAGTTTTCCAAATGACGGTACTAATATGAAGTTCTCAGAAATTAATACACACAAATTCTTCAAAATGATGGAAAATTCAGTATATCCTGGTTAGTTTATAATCTCTAATGATTCTGTACTTTTTTTTAAATTTGTGAGCTCTTTAGGGATTAAAATTCAAGTGAAGATTAAGACAGGGTACAGCTGGCAGCATGTATAGCATTTTAGTAAACATGAACAAAGTGAAATACTCAATAGCATTGCTTATAAATTGAAATAATTTTTATCAATGATGCAATGAAGGCATTAAATACTACTAATAAAAATATCGGTGTACTATTTTTGAACTCATAATACATGATTCCATCTTTCTCAAGGTGAAAGCCACCACAAGCAACATCCAAGAAACTTTACGTGCACGATAATGGGAATTTTCTTCATTTAGAGGAAAACCAAAGCCAAATTTGAGAACATTATGGCAGAACTTTATGCAGAATACAAAGACTGAGAATAAGTAACATTGCACATTATTTAAGTGATGAAATACAAAACCAGATTCTAAGGAAGAGTCTTATATATTGGTTGGTTTATAACATTTCACATATATAATAGAAAAAATCTAGGCCAATAAATTTTAAAACCTGGGATTTTAAGGTGTTGCAATTGGAAAATATGAAAAATGTAATGCTATGTTACAAAAGATCCTTGAATAAAAAATTGAAGGCATTCTAAATTTCTTGTTCTATGTGCTCTTTAAACTTGGCAGCAAACAATGAAGCAAAAAATTATTTTACTATTATTGAGGATTTTTTTTTTCCTTTTTGACGTTATCCAAGGGCTTTATAATTACTACTATTTGGCTTCAATGAAATATTGAAATGTTTTTAGAACACATTTACCAAATGCAAATTTGAAACCATCACAAATTCCACAAGAGACAGTCAAGTCATTGCCATTATGCCAGTAAAACACAATTAGATGCAGTATGTGCTCTACAGAAACTGATGGTAATAGTATAAGGGTGTAAATTAAAGAACACAAAACAAAAGTATTTCAAAACTATCTTTTTTTTGAATTTATTTTCTAAGTTCTAATTTGGCTCAATGTTTTAAGTGAAATGATGCATCAACCCAAATGCAACATGCATAATATCCTTGCAAGCATCAAAGTAATTCAAATTTCTGAGAGTTCCTTTTTCTCCGCAACCTCGCCAGCATTTATCATTCACAGTCTTTTGGATATTAGCCATCCTAACTGGGCTGAGATGGTATCTCAGTGTGGTTTTGATTTGCATTTCCCAAATGCTGAGTGATGTTGAGCATTTTTTCATGTGTCTGTGGCCATTCATATATCTTCCTTTGAGAAATGCCTATTTAGTTCTTTTGCCCATTTTTTAATTGGGTTACTTGTTTTTTTGTTGTAAAGTTGTTTGAGCTCCTTGTATATTCTGGATATTAATCCTTTGTCAGATGTATACTTTGCAAATATTTTCTCCCATTCTGTTGTTTGTCTTTTAACTCTTTTAATTGTTTCTTTTGCTGTGCAGAAGCTTTTTAGATTGATATAATCCCATTTATTTATTTTTCCTTTGGTAGCCCATGCAGAATTTCTTTCTAGAGAATAGAAATAATATTTGCAAAGTCTATATCATTGATGCCAAAATATTGTAAGGAGCTTTACAATGATGCCAATTTCTTCAACATAGAAAATAGTAGAAAAAGCTAGAATTATTTTGACTTCAAATCCTATTATTAGTCCACAATTCAAAACAAAACTTCAAAATCAATTTTTTTTTTCAATTTTTACACAACATCATCTTGAATAAATAGGTGTATGATCACAAAAATCTTCATGGTCTTTTTAATATCCTCAATGACATTTAATTTGAAGAATTATTATGAAACTTGATCAAGGAAAAATAATAACTCGGACAGACTGAGTGTTCTGCTGTGGTTTCTCCCTGATAGGACAGAGAAAAACCGTACAACACAAAGGGATTAGGTCTGTAGGAAGAGGTCTTTGGATTAACTGTTAAAGAACAACTCTGAGGTAATTAGTTTTAAACAATGAGGACTTAACGTATATAGCAGAAAACGCAAAGACAAAGGTAGAACAGTGATGGAGTTTGGATGTGTTGTCCCCTCCAAAACTCATGTGGAAATTTGATCTCCAAGTGGCAGTGTTGGAAACTGATTGAGTCATGGGGGCGGATCCCTCATGAATGGATTAATGCTGTCCCTGGGGGAGGAGGGGTAGTGACTGGGATCCTGCTCTATTAGTTTCCGTGAGAGCTTGTTGTTTATAGGACCCTGGCACCTCCTCTCTCTCTCTCTCTTGCTTCCTCTTGCCATGTGAACCTCTTGTACCCGCCAGCTGCCTGCCACTTTCTGCCATGAGTAGAAGCAGCCTGAGGCCCATGCCAGATGCAGCTGTCCCAGAATCGTAAGCCAAATAAACCTCTTCTCTTTATAAATTACCCAGTCTCAGGTAATTCTGTTATAGCAACACAAAACGGACTAATACAAACTCACAAGAGCAAAAGCCATAATGTTTTCACAAGGATAAGTGATTGGTTGGTTTAAATAAAACTTGATATGTGAATTCAGAATTGGTTGGGTGTAGCAAAGCTTGGTGAAGGCTAATTGTTGAACCCCAAATCTCTTTGTATGTTTTTTAGAAAAATGCCACCAAAAAGAACTTTAAATGTAGTAACCTTTTTTTTTTGACAAAAATAGCACAAATGAGCATTGACACAGTCATAAAGAATCTTGTTTCCTATGAAAGTAAAATATATAATTACTCTACAACAAACCAAATTATATTTTGTAATTCTGAGTTCCTATTGTCATTAAAATTTTAATTACCTTTGATTTTATGTTTACTATGCTCATTTGTATAATTTACAGAAAAGTGATTGAATGCTTCTTTTTACTAGTTATTATAGCTATATTAAGAATATACTATAAAAATTCTTAAGAGTGAGGGAACCTTCTCTAATTCACATTTAAAGCACTATTGGGGCTATCAGTGGCTTTGCTGCTATGTCCTCCACAGAAAATAGACCTCATATATAAAATAGTTAAGCTCAGAAACTGAGAGTTAAATGGTGGTGGCTGGGTGCTGGGGGAAGTGGGAAATGGGAAGGTGCTGTTCTACATGTATATAATTTCACTTATGTAAGATAAATAAATTCTAGAGATACGCTGTGTGACATTGTACCTAATTTAACATGACTGTATTGTGCACTTAAAAATGTTAAAAGAGTAGATCTCAAGTGAGGTATTCTTACTACAATACAAAAAATAATGAATGACATAATGTTATTAGGACATGTTTTTCTGTATGTGTGTGTATGTAGATATATAGATAGATGGCTGATAGATAACGTAAGTTCTGCTTTGTGCTAATAAAGTGAAAATTACCTGTGTAGAAAAAAGAAAATAGATCTTAATAAATTTTCAAGAATTTCCAATATCTTTCAAAAAATATACTGTATTATACTTGTCCTTCCAGAATATCTACAATATTATTTCAAATTACTTTTCTAAACATTAACCCTCACTTCAATTCCCTAAATATACCTTAAATTATTTGGCATTTATACATTATTTAATGTATTTTCCATCATCTGGAATGCCCATGCTACTTCCTGTTTTCTCAAATCCTAGCCATCCTTAGAACTAAAATCCCACTTTTTCCACAAAGTTTCTGCTGACCACTTCACTTACAGGGAACTCTCTGTCTTTCGATACCTAAAGCACTAATTACTATCAACAATTACCTGGCACATGTATTGTTGGTTCCTAACTTGTGTTAAGCTTAGTAACTCTGGACAAGCCTCTTGAAGATAATTCCAAGAGAATTTTCTTAAATGATAGATATGTTCTGTATCTGTGCTTTCCAATATGGTAGTTACTGGCCATATTAGGCTATTAAACACTTGAGTGTAACTTATTTAATTTTAATTCTAATTATTTAAGTTTAAAAAGCCACATTTGGCTAGTGGCTTCCATAATGTATAGTAATCTGAGGTCTTTCATTTAAGAACCATCTATGGAAGAAGATACCTTTATGAGAGTTCTGGTATCCAAGCGAGAAGTTACAGCACACAAGGTGAACCACAGAAATAAGAAAAGTTACATGGAAAAGGGTAAGAAAACAGTTCCATTTGCCCCATGTCACCCCACACCCAATCCAGCACAGTGCAGTGCTGAGAGAGGGATTACCCCAGCCTGAAATTTTTCCCATGGGGAAAAAAGAGAGTAAAGTGAGGGTTTGATTTTTCTACCCTTTTGGGGCACTACCTGAGAGGCCCACTTCTGTCCTGCCTAACCAAGAACACTGAGAGAGTTGGTATGGCTAAATCACCTGGGGTTAGCTAAGAACAAAGAAAAGGATCAGGGGCTCTAAATAATCAGTGCACAGCTGACCTACTGACTTCTGTTAGCAGCTCCCCCATCACCTAACCATGGACCCTGGTATCAGGCCGCTCACCTGCCCATGAACCTCCACAGTAGGCCCACAAACACACAAACCCCAGCAGCATGTCTGACTGGTGAAGAACTTTTCATGTTGAAGGCAGTATGTAAAGACTGGAAGAGGTGTTGCTACTTCAAATGCACAGAGAACACATTGCTACCAGGATCATAAAGAATCAGGAAAACATGAGACCACAAAAGAAGCAAAACGAAGCTCCAGGAATTAATCCTAAAGAAATGGAGATCTATGGCATGCCTAATAAAGAATTCAAAATAATCATCTTAAAGAGCTCAGTGAGTAATAAGAAAACACAGATAGAAAACTAAATGATATCAGAACAACAATACATGAGCAAAATTACAAGTTTCACAAAGAGATAGAAACCATTAAAAAAGACCTAAGAGGAATTCTGAAACTGGAGAATACAATGACCGAACTAAAAAATTCAACAGAGAGCTTCAACAGCAGATTAAACCAAGCAGAAGAGAGACAGTTTATCTAAAATTATCCACTCAGAGAGACATAAGACAAAATAATCAAAAAAATGAATAAATCCTATGGGACCCATAGGATACTATCAAGAAAACAAATATACAAATTATGGAAGTTCAAGAAGGAAAAAAGAAAGAGAAAGGGAGAGAAAGCTTATTTTAAAAATAATGGCTGAAAACATTTCAAATCTGGGGAGGAAAATGGATATCCAGATTTGTAAAGCTCAGTATCACTAATCATCAGGGAAACGCAAATTGAAATACAGTAAGGTATGACCTCACTCCAATTAGAATGACCATTATCAAAAAGACAGAAAATAACAAGTGCTGGGAAGAATGCAGAGAAAAGGGAACTCTCACATATTATTGATGGGGGTGTAAATTAACACAGCCATTATGCAAAGCAGCATGGAGTTTCCACAAAAAACTAAAACTAGAACTACCATATGATCCAGCAATCCCACTACTGTGTATATACCCAAAGGAAATAAAATCAACATATTAAAGAGACACCTGCACTCCCATGTTCATTGCAGCACCATTCACAATATCCAGGAGAAGGGATAAGCCTAAGTGTCCATCAAGAGATGAATGGATTAAAATATATACAAAGTACACACACACACTCACACACACAAACACACATATAGTGGTATATATAGGTAGATATATATGTGTGTGTATTACACACACACAATGGAATATTATTCAGCATATAAAAAAATCCTGTCATTTGCAGCAACATGGATGGAATGGGAGACCATCATGTTAAATGAAATATGCTAGGCACAGAAAGGCAAATGCTGCATAATCTCACTCATATGTGGAATCAAAAAAAAAATTCTCATAGATGTAGAGAGTAAAACAATGGTTACCAGAAGCCAGGAAGGAAAAGTGGAGGAGGGGAGGTAAAGAGATGGATTAATGGATATAAAGTTACAAGTAGACAGGAAGAATAAATCCTGGTGTTCTAGGCTGACTAGAGCTAAAAATATTACATTGTGTGTTTCTAAATAGCTAGAAAAGAGGATCTTGCCCATAATCACAACAAAGGAAAGATAAATGTTTAGGTGATGGATAAGCTGTCTACCCAGTCATTGTACAATATATGAATGTATTGAGACAACACACTGTACCCCCCAAATTTGTATTGTTAAAATAAATTAAAATTAAAAACAAAAGAGAAATCCTGCCATTTGCTGTAACGTGATGCACGTGGAAGAGATATGCTAAGTGAAGTAAGTCAGATACAGAAAGACAAATAGAGTTCTTCAAAAAGTTCATGGAAAGTGCATATTATAAAAAAAAACTATGCATAGATTTCGAAACTTTTTGCACCAAAGTAAACTCATACTAACCTGTTACAACATGTCTGAGCAGGATCTAGTTTGAGGAACTAAGAAAATTTTAAAGCACTCCTATCATGGCAACATGAATTCTGCTAAAATTGAAGCAAGATCAAACATCACTGATAGCAAAACTTAGGTGGAGGAACGGTGAAATTATTGATGCTTTATGAAAAGTGTAGAGGGACACAAGGCCCCCCCAAATCAGCAGTTTACAAGTGGATAAGAAGGGATCAGACGATATTGAAGATGAAGCCCACAGGAGACCATCCACATCAATTTGTGAGGAAAAAATCTCGCCCATGCTCTAATTGAAGAGGACCAATGATTAAGAGCAGAAACAATAGCCAATACCATAGATATCTCAGTTGGTTCAGCTTACACAATTCTGACTGAAAAATTACAGTTGAGCAAACTTCCCACTCAATGGGTATCAAAACTGTTGCACACAGATCATCTGCAGACAGGAGCAGAGCTTTCAATGGAAACCTTAAACAAGTGGGATCGAGATCCTGTGGCATTTCTTCAAAGACTTATGAGAGGAGATGAAACATGGCTTTACTGGTATGAGCCTGAAGACAAAGCACAATCAAAGCCATGGCCGTCAAGAGGTGGAAATGGTCAAGTCAAAGCAACAGCTGACTGGTCAAGAGCAAATTTCATGGCAACAGTTTTTTGCACTGCTCAAGGCATTTTGCTTGTTGACTTTCTGGAGGGCCAAAGAAAAATAATATCTGCTTATTATGAGAGTGTTTGAAGAAAGCTAGCCAGACCTTTAGCAGAAAAATGCCCAGGAAATCTTCACTAGAGAGTCCTTCTCCACCGTGAAAATGCTCCTGCTTATTCCTATCATCAAACAAGGGCAATTTTGTAAAAATTTCAATGGGAAATCATTAGGCATCCACCTTATAGTCCTGATTCAACCCTTTCTGACTTGTTTTTGCTTTCTAATCATAAAAAATTTTAAAGGCACTAATTTTTTCCTCAGTTAATAATTTTAAAAAGAGCGCATCAACATAGTTAAATTCCTAGGACCCTCAGTGCTTTAGGGATGAAATAAATGACTGGTATCATTGCTTACAAGTGTCATGAACTTGATGAAGGTTGTGTTGAAAAGTAAAGATTATATTTTTCATTTTTACTGTTTACGTCCATTTTTCTACAAAATTTTTGAAGTCTCCTCATACTACATACCATTTATATCAAGAATTTAAGTCAAACTCATAGAAGAAGAGAGTTGGATGGTGGTTTTCAAGGGCTAGGGGGTGGGGGAAATGGGGAAGTATTAATCAAAGTGTACAAAACTTCAGTTATGCAAAATAAATAAGTCCTAGAGATCTACTGTACAGTATAGTGCCTGTAGTTAACAATATTATAGTGTATACTTACAAATTATCTAGAGTGTAGATCTTATGTTAAATGTTCTTATCACACACACATACATACACATAGAAATAATAAGAATAAATAAACAGGGTGGGAGAAAACTTTTGGAGGTGATGAATATGTTTATGGCATAGATTGTGGTGATAATGTCATGAGTGTATACTTACCTTTAAACTCATCAGGTTGTATACATTACATATGTACAGATTTCTGAATGTTAATCATACCTCAATTAAGTGGTTTAACAAAAAAAGTTTATAAGAGTAAACTTACAGGAAAACATTTTAACTTAAAATTTATTTTATGTCACTTAAAAATAGCACAGTAAACAATGAGTATCAATAGCATTTTTAAAAATCTTTAATGAGTAATAATGGATAATATGAAATTAATTTTCAAATGGCTTTGACCCTGAGATACTACTGCTGCCTTAATTACTATGGTGGTCTTACAGATTAGGATAAGAGAAAAAATGGCCCAAAGCTGGTGGGTGGTCACAGAGAGGAGGAGTCTTCATCTCTTTCATGTGCATGTTCTGTTAGGCTTATTGCCTACCAAGCTGACTTGAATGTTTCTTCATGTTTCAGGTTTTGTTGAAATTATTTCCTTCATCTTTTTATTAAAACAAAACAAAACAAAGGCCTCAAGATACTGTGACTCTTGCTGTATCAGTCCCTTTCTGTTGCTTATAAGAAAATACCTGAAATTGGGTGATTTATAAAGAAAAATGAAATTTATTGCTTACAGTTTCAGAGGCTCAGAAGTCCAAAGATCAGGGTCACATTTGGTGAAGGCTTTCTTTCGCACAGTCCTATAAACCAATCACCTCTTCAAGGCTCCACCTTTCAATTACCATAAGAGGATTTCTCACCCTCTTAACTGTCACACTGGGGGCTAAGTTTCTAATACATAAAACTTGGAGGACACAATTCAAGCTTCAGTGAATTCTGGGGGGACATAATTCAATCCACTACACTTGCTATTTGGCTAAGATTGTAGTACATCATCTAGCAACTAACAGCCGTGTGCCTGGTACAGGGATGGTACTCAGTAAATGTTTGTTGCATAAATTCAAGAATCAAATTTTATTCATGCTGAGAGAGCAGTTTTTACTGTGACATCCTTAAGTTTTGAAATTTAGGCCCCAAACAGTCTTCTTTTAGAATCTGCTTTTTAAATTTTTTATCTTTTATTTTTTTAGTTTTATTTTATTTTGTCAATATACAATGTGGTTGATTATTGTGGCCCATTACCAAAACCTCTCTCCCCTCTCCCTCCCAAAAATGTCCTTTCTGTTTGTTTGTTGTATCAACTTCAAGGAATTGTAATTGTTGTGTCTTCTCCCCTCCTCCTCCCCAAAGGTTGTTTGTGTATTTATTTATTTTTAGCTCCCACAAATAAGTGAGAACATGTGATATTTCTCTTTCTGTGTCTGACTAGTTTCTCTTAATATAATTCTCTCTAGATCCATCCATGTTGCTGCAAAGGGCAGTATTTCATTCTTTTTTATAGCAGAGTAACATTCCATTGTGTAGATATATCACATATTCCGTACCCACTCATTTGATGATGGACATTTGGGCTGGTTCCAACTCTTAGCTATTGTAAAGAGTGCTGCAATGAACATTGGAGAACAGGCATACCTTCGACTTGATGATTTCCATTCCTCTGGGTATATACCCAGCAGTGGGATAGCTGGGTAATATGGTAGATCTATCTGCAATTGTTTGAGGAACCTCCATACCATTTTCCATAGAGGCTGTACCATTTTTGCAGTCCCACCAACAATGTATAAGAGTTCCTTTTTCTCCACAACCTCGCCAGCATTTATCTTTCACAGTCTTTTGGATATTCGCCATCCTAACTGGGGAGAGATGGTATCTCAGTGTGGTTTTGATTTGCATTTCCCAAATGCTGAATGATGTTGAGCATTTTTTCATGTGTCTGCTGGCCATTCATATATCTTCCTTTGAGGAATGCCTGTTTAGCTCTTTTGCCCATTTTTTTAAATGGGTTACTTGTTCTTTTGTTGTAAAGTTGTTTGAGTTCCCTGCATATTCTGGATATTAATCCCTTGTCAGATATATATTTTCAAATATTTTCTCCCACTCTGTTGGTTGTCTTTTAACTCTGTTAATTGTTTCTTTTGCTGTGCAGAAGCTTTTTAGTTTGATATAATCCCATTTATTTATTTTTCCTTTGTTTGTCCTTGCTTTTGGGGTCATATTCTTGAAGTCTGTGACCAGTCCTACTTCCTGAATTGTTTGTCCTATGTTTTCTTTAAGAAGTTTTATTGTTTCAGAGTGTATATTTAATTCTTTAATCCATTTTAGGTTGATTTTAGTATATGGTGAGAGGTATGGGTCTAGTTTCATTCTCCTGCATACGTATATCCAGTTTTTCAAGCAGCATTTGCTGAAGAGGCAGTCTCTTCCCCAGTGCATAGGGCTGGTGCCTTTGTCAAAGATCAGATGGCAGTAAGTGTGTGGGTTGATTTCTGGATTATCTATTCTACTCCATTGCTCAGTGTGTCTGTTTTTATGCCAGTACTATGCTGTTTTGGTTATTATAGCTTTGTAGTATAGTTTAAAGTCAGGTAGTGCTATGCCTCAGCTTTATTTTTTTTGCTCAGAATTGCTTTGGCTATGCGTGGTCATTTGTTATTCCATATAGATGTCTGTATAGTGTTTTCCATTTCTGAGAAAGATGTCATTGGAATTTTGATGGGGATTGTATTGAATTTGTATATCACTTTGGGTAGTATGGACATTTTCACAATGTTGATTCTTCCAATCCAAGAGCATGGGATATCTTTCCATCTTCTTGTGTCCTCTCTAATTTCTCTCAGCAGTTGTTTATAGTTCTCATTATAGAGATTTTTCATATCCTTGGTTAACTCAATTCCTAAGTATTTTATTTATTTGGTGTCTATTGGAAATGGGCAAGCTTTCTTGATTTCTCTTTCTGCATGTTCATTATTGCAGAATAGAAATGCTACTGAGTTTTGTGTGTTGATTTTGTATCCCGCTATTGGCTGAAATCATTTATCAACTCCAACAGTTTTTTTGTAGAGTCTTTAGGCTGTTCGATATATAGGATCATGTCATCTGCAAACAGGGACAGCTTGAATTCATCTTTTCCAATCTGGATGCTCTTTATTTCCTTCTCCTCTCTGATTGCTCTGGCTAGTACTTCCAAAACTATGTTGAATAGGAGTGGTGAGAGTCGGCATCCTTGTCTAGTTCCTGTTTTTAATGGAAAAGGCTTCAGCTTTTCTGCATTCAAGATGACATTGGCGGTAAGTTTATCATAGACGGCTATAATTATGTTGAGATACCTTCCATCTATACCTAACTTCTAGAGTGTATTTATCATGAACGAGTGTTGAATTTTATCAAATGCTTTTTCAGCATCTATAGAGATGATCATATGGTCCTTGTGTTTGATTTTATTGATATGGTGTATCACATTTATTGATTTGCTTATGTTGAACCAACCTTGCATCACTGGGATGAATCCCACTTGATTATGGTGAATAATTTTACGCATGTGCTGCTGTATTCTGTTAGCTATTATTCTACTGAGGATTTTTGCATCTACATTCATCAAGGATATTGGCCTGGAGTTTTCTTTTTTAGTTGTATCTTTACCTGGTTTTGGTATCAGGGTGATGTTTGCTTCATAGAATGAGTTTGGGAGAATTGCCTCTGTTTCAATCTTTCGGAATAGTTTGGAGAGAATTGGTGTCAATTCCTCTTTAAAAGTTTGGTAGAATTTTGCTGTGGATTCATCTGGTCCTGGGCTTTTCTTTGTTGGGAGCCTTCTGATAAAAGCTTCAATCTCTTTTATTGTTATTGGTCTGTTCAGATTTTCTACATCTTCTTGGCTCAGTTTTGGTAGGTTGTGTGTGTCCAGAAATTTATCCATTTCCTCCAGATTTTCAAATTCGCTGGCATATAGTTGTTTATAGTATTCTCTAATGATCCCTTGGTTTTCAGATGTATCAGTTGTAATATCGCCTTTTTCATTTCTAATTTTTGGTATTTGGATCTTCTTTCTTCTTTTTTTAGTTAGCCATGCTAATGGTTTGTCAATTTTATTTATCTTTACAAAGAAACAGTTTTTTGATTCATTGATCTTTTGTACTATTTTTTGCGTTTCAATTTCATTAAGTTCTGCTCTGATCTTAATGATTTCTTTCCATCTGCTAACTTTGGGTTTGGATTGTTCTTGTTTTCCTAGTTCTTTATGGTGAAGTATTAGGCTGTTCATTTGCCATCTTTCCATTCTTCTGAAGTAAGCATTTAATGCAATAAATTTCCCCCTTAGTACTGCTTTTGGAATATCCCATTGGTTTGGGTAAGATGTATCATTGTTTTCATTAGTTTCAATACATTTTTTTGATTTCCCGTTTGATTTCATCTTGGACTCATATGTCATTAAGTAGAATGCTGTTTAATTTCCATGAGTTTGTATAGTTTCCAGAATTTCATTTGTTATTGATTTCTAATTTTAATCCATTGTTGTCTGAAAAAATACATGGGATAATTCCAATTTTTTTGAATTTGCTGAGACTAGATTTGTGACCTAACCTGTGATCTATCCTGGAGAATGATCCATGTGCTGATGAGAAGAATGAATATTCTGAAGTTGTTGGATAGAATGTTTTGTAGATATCTGCCAAGTCCAATTGGTCTGAAGTGTTGTTTAGATTTTGTGTTTCTCTGCTGATTCTTTGCCTAGATGATCTGTCCAATATTGATAGTGGGGTGTTCTGGTCCCAGCTATTATGGTATTAGTGTCTATTTCCTTCTTTAGGTCTAACTGAGTTTGTTTTATAAATCTGGCTGTTCCGACATTGGGTGTGTATGTATTTACGATTGTTATGTCTTCCTGAATGATCAATACTTTTATCATTGTGTAGTGGCCCTCATTATCTCTTTTTATGGTTTTTAGTTTAAAGTCTATTTTATCAGATATAAGAATAGCTACTCCAGCTTATTTTTTGTTTCTGTCTGCATGGTAATTCTTTTTAAATCCTTTCACTCTTATTCTGTGTGAGTCTTTATAGGTGAGGTTGGTTTCTTGAAGGCAGCATAAAGTTAGGTCCTCCTTTTTAATCCAGTCAGCCAGTCTGTGTCTTTTGACTGGGGAATTTAATCCTTTTACATTAAGAGTTGTTATTGAAAAGTGTTGGTTTATTCCTAGTATTTTATTGATTTTTGTTTGGATGTCTTAAGTGTCTTTTGTTCCTTTCTTTCTGATTTACTGTTTGTTTTCTGTATTTGTTGGTTCCTTTTGTTGTAGATAAACTTTTTTTTTCTCTTCATTGTTGGCATTTTTATTTTACTAGTGGGTTTTGATTTTTCTTGAGTTTTTATGGCAGTGGTAGTTATTTTTCAGGTACCAAACCCAGTACTCCCTTGAAATTTCCTATACGGGTGGTTGTGTGGTACTGAACTCCTGCAGTTTCTGTTTGTCTGAGAAATATACTATTTGTCCTTCATTTCGGAAGGATAGCCTTGCAGGGTAAAGTATTCTTGGCTGGCAATCTCTGTCTTTTAGCATTTTGAAAATATCATCCCATTCCTTTCTGGCTTTTAGGGTTTGTGATGAAAAGTCTGATGTTAGTCTGATTGGGGCTCCCTTATAGGTGATTTGACACTTCCCTCTTGCAGCTTTTAAGATTCTCTCTTTGTCTTTGAGTTTTCCAATTTGACCATAACATGTCTTGGAGAAGACCTTTTGGGGTTGAATATGTTTGGGGATCTTTGAGCTTCCTGAATCTGAAGATCTGTGATTTTTCCTATACCTGGGAAGTTTTCTGCCACTATTTTGTTGAATATGTTTTCAATGCAATCTCCTTTTTCCTCTCCTTCTGGAATAACCATGACTCGGATATTTGAGTGCTTAAGATTGTCTGATATCTCTCTTAGATTTTCTTCAATGTTTTTAATTCTTTTTTCTTTCTTATTTTTTTTTTGTTTGCCTGTGTTATTTCAAACAGCCCATCTTCAAGGTCAGAAGTTCTCTCTTCTGCTTCTGCAAGCCTGATGATTAAACTCTATGCTGTGTTTTTTACTTGGTTGAATGAATTCTGCAGCTCAGCAAGCTCTGCTACATTCTTTTTCAGGGCATTGATTTCCTTGTACATTTCTTCTTTCAAGTCCTGGATACTTTTCCTCATTTCATCGTGTTGTCTAGCTGAGTTTTCTTGGATTTCATTTAGTTTCCTTAGAATTATCACTCAAAATTTCTTGTCAGACATTTCAAGGGCTTCTTGTTCTGTAGGATCTAGACCTTGAGAGTTATTAACTTTTGGTGGTGTACTTTCTTGATTTTCCATATTTCTGGTATCTTTCCTTTGATGTTTAGTCATTGTAGCTGGGGATTTCACAGTCCACTGGTTTGACACTATTGTCTGGCTAGGATGCTGCTGGGGCTGTCAAGTTTGTATGGCTGTCTCAGTGTCTGCTCGGTTGTCCACTAGTGCCTTGGGTGCATGGTCGCTTCAGATCTTGGGCCTCTCATGGGAGGCGCCTCTCTGGTCAGCATGCACTCAGCCAGGTGGGGGATGGAGTCGAGCAGTGCTGGGTAGGCCTACCTCCTGGGTTGCAGGCTGGCACTGCAGGGCGGGTTGTCTCTGAGGATCATGGGCCTCTCTGGCTGGGCACCTCTCTGATTGGCATGCACTTGGCAGGGCTGGGGATGGAGTCGGGTGGCTGAGGCAAGGCCTACCTGGTGGGTCATGCGATGGCACCACAGGGTGGGTAGTCTCCAAGGATCATGGGCCTCTTTGGCTGGGTGCCTCTCTGATCAGTGTGCACTCAGCGGGGCTAGGGATGGAGTCAGGTGGCGGTGATGATGTCTACCTGCTGGGTTGTGCTCTGGCACTACAGGGCGCACAGTCTCTGAGGATCTTGGGCCTCTCTGGCTGGGTGCCTCCCTGATCCATGTGCACTCAGTAGGGCTGGGGATGGAGTCAGGTGGCAGCGGTGAGGCCCATCTGCTGGGCCCTGCGCTGGTACCACAGGTTGTGCAGTCTCCGCAGATCTTGGCGCTTCTGTGATTGGCGTGCATTCGGCGGAGAATCTGCTTTTTTTAAAGTTTGCAAATATCTTGATACTTCTCTGCTTTGTTGGAAGATTCAATTGGCTCTGAGGACAATTTGCTTCCTGTCCAAATAATAAAATCTACTGTCTTATAATGTCAGTTAATTGACACCATTTACTTCTTCAACCAAACATCTTGTGAAGTTTTTTAAAAAAATGTATCTATCAGAATAAAACCTGAAGACTTAGTTATGACCACATTCCAAAGTTTCCATGAGACACATCAAAGGTGGGTTATTTCATTTCTTTCATTGCCTATATTATTGTTAA
Organism: Cynocephalus volans; assembly: GCF_027409185.1. Classification (NCBI taxonomy): domain Eukaryota; kingdom Metazoa; phylum Chordata; class Mammalia; order Dermoptera; family Cynocephalidae; genus Cynocephalus; species Cynocephalus volans. Next base: position 61,326,683 of record NC_084471.1, on the reverse strand, counting down.
AATGCAAGTAATTTTACAGCTATGCTATGTTTTCTTTGATGTAAATTGGGATAGAGTTTGTATCAGGTGTAGCAGCTCTTGAACTCTGGGATGCATTATGGGAACAGCTGTGTTAAGCACGGGTATGTGGGAACAGCTCTAGGTTCTTCTTCCTTGCTGATCTATGTCACCTGTGATAAGCACTCTTATGAGTAAGTCTCCTTTGCTACTTGTCCCTGCAACTGCCCCCACCCATGGGACTGCTTCCCACCCTCCATCCCCACTCTGCCAGATGTGGCTGCTTCAGTCCTTTGCTGACCCAAGGCTTCTTTTGGCCACAGGCTTTAAGAATACATGAAGCCTCCAGCTTCTCAATTAGCGGAGAGCTAATGTAACACAAATATTTGCTGCCCACGGCTGCCTCCCAAGTCTTTATTCTTCAAAAGCAAAGTAAGAGGGAGAAAAAAAAAAGAGGGAGGAAGAAGTAGAAAGAGTGAGATAACTCTATTTTTCAGCTAAGCAGAACAACAGCATAAGCTACATGCAACCATAGTGAAAAACAACAGGGGTGACTCATTAAATCTAATGTGCTTAACTTTTGTACAAGAAGAATTCACTATGGGGGAAGGATTTTGTAGGTTTTTGTGATTGTTTTGGCTCTAACACAATGATTCACACATAGCAATTGTCAAATATTGGTGGATTAGCCAGCAGGTAGGTAGAGCATCTCCCCTCCAACTCAGTATTTATAGAAAGGAAACCACAGTTCCATTTATACCTGTCATGTCTACTGGATACACATTTCAATAGAGTATTGTACTAATAACCAATTTTGTAGTGTGGCTTTGAAATCATTTTAATCTTTTTTGATTCAGTGAACTGAAGTGCATACCCAGGAAGCAGTGTTCGTAAATGTTGGAGATAAATCAGTTAATATAGAGTGAGGGGAGGGGAAGGCGGGTGCACCAGGAAAATAACATTGAATCTCATTGCAATAAGAAGGCTAATTTTAGCAGTAAATGGTATGTTCATGCTCACACATCACCAATTTTATAAGCTTAGGAAAATTAAGTCTGTTTAAATGAGCACTGTGTAAAAAGCACTTTGGAAGAAGCCTGTTGAAAATTTTGATAAACATTTTTTATTAAATGGAAGTTTATATTTCCTACATAAATGCTCAAAAGCAGGTGATGGTTTATCAAAATTGCAAGAGTTAATTTATATTGTCCCAGGTGTTCTGCTTAACCATTTCTTTATCTAAAGGCCCATAAAGGAAAGAACACTGATTTGGTTTATGTTTCTAAGTCATCAGTGTTTGCAAAAGCGCTGTAAGGAAAAAAATCTAATCCTTTTTCTTCTTACCTACACACACACACACACACACACACACACACACACACACACACACACACACACACACACACACACACACACACACACACACACACACACACACACACACACACACACACACACACACACACACACACACACACACACACACACACCAGGAAGTCTAGTTTAGGGATCTGTATTTGCATTATATATAAATTGTTTAAAGTATTAGATAGAACAATGAAATAATACATGTCTTTCTGCATCTCTGAATTCTTACAGTTTCCTTGATTACTTAGGAAAACTGTCTGTCCTACAGAGTTCTCTTCTATAGTGATTCATTCATTCATTTATTCATCCGTTCATTCATTCATGGTCTTCATCTCTTCCTCTGAGTTCTCTACAGAAAGTAGAGCCTGGGACAAGAATTTATGTGCAGAAAGTTTGTTTGGGAAGTGATCCCAGGAAACAGAACAGGAAGACCAGGGAAGAAGGCAAAGCCAATACAAGGTGTGTTCTCAAATGGTTCACCACTGTGGGCAACTGGCACTCAATCCTACACAGTCCTTCTGTTGACCCATATAGATTATGCCTCAGAATTGTCCACTGGAGAGGGGGAGCATTTATTTACCACCTCCTACCTCTCATTAGTCCAGGGCTGTCCCTTGGAGTACTAACTCTCTTGTGCTTCTATATTGTCCATGAATGAACGGAAGACAGGTTCCCATATCACAGTGTTAGAGAAGTCCAGGGGCTGATAACAAGAGACACATGATACAGCAGAAGCAAGTTGCTGTCAGGTTATACCTGTAAAAAAGTGGCCACCACAGAAATGGTGGAGTAAATGGTGGTTTGAGACATGTCCAATACACTCATTCAGCATCTATTGAGAGTGACACCACAAAAGAGACTATGGGGAAAACAAACACAAACAGACCATTGCAATAACATGTAGCACATTAGGGACATAACAGGGATAAGATAGGAAACAACCTTCCAATTAGGTTGTGTCAGTCATGTTTGCTCTTGAACCTTTGCTGTAAAGTATCAGGGTAATAATGGTGGAGTGGAATTAGAGAGGGGCTCAAACTAGCAGAAATGATGTCTGCTGACAGCAAATAGAGTTCCCAGGGGAGAATCCTGGAATAGATTTGCAAGGAGAGAAAGAGAGAACACAGCAGCAGGGTTGGGTTTGAATAGCTGATGAAAATTGGGAGAGAGAATTGGAGTCAGCTAACATTCATAAGAGATACTAAGGAAGAAAGTAATGGGGAAAGAGGATTTTAAGAGATTTCGCTATATATGAATTGAAATCACATTTGGTGTTTTTAAGAAACTATGGTAGAGATATTACTTTTTTCAATTTTACTTGCCCAACTTTTGTTTTGATTTCTTCTTCCCCTTATAATCCTGTACAGGGAAGTGTCCTAAATTGAGGGTGAGAAGAACGGAAGTGACATAACTAGACTAGACCTTAAGTCGTCATTGTCACTATTCTATATCCATCCTCTTTAAAAGCATTAACAGCTGCAGTGGATGCTATGTTGTGTTTTCAAACTCCTTTGTGAATAGAGGCCTTGTTCCTTTTTTGGGAATAAATTGCTAGGATTGCTGCCAGAAGGTGGCTTTCAGCTGTCAGCTCTCTTCAGGGATTTCCTCAGCTCAGAGAGCTACCTCACTCAGTCTCACCCAATGCACATAGTGGCCCGTATCTAATGATTGATCAGTGTGGGGGTATAAAGTTCCAGTCCCATCACCCAGCTGGGGAGAACCCTAAAGGGTCATCCAGCTTCGAGACTCTCTGGACGGCTAGCTGAACCCTCACTGAGATGGCATCACCACTCAACTTCTTCCACTGTTCACAATGCCACGATTTGTTATTAGAAGTACGAATACATGAAATACATGTTAATCTTCCTTAAACATAATTTTAAGCCATTGATTTATCCCAATATACTAAAATAAATGTTAATTTTATAGTAAAAGAAATAAAAAAGTGTTTCTTCTTGTCTTTCCACTTTTTCCTCTGCTTAGAATCACCTTGTAGCTGAACAGACCTCCATCTGCCTCCAGGAGGAAGTCCTAATCCCTCAGCCCTCAGCCCCCCACACATGCCAGGCTTACTGTTGCTTCCACACGCTCGCTCACATGCTTCTCTTTTCCTCAGTGCCTTTCCCTCAGCCCAAATTTCTTTCTCAATCTATTGAAATTCTGTTTATTCCTTATGGCTCACTTCCCATTCTTATTCCTGTGCGATTTCCTTTCTGACATCTGTTTTCTTTGATCTTTTTCTTCTCTGAAAGTATGTAGTAACTATTCCCTAAGCTGTGCAATAGCACTTCCTCATTGTGTTTTTGGATTTTACTTACTTATTTGTATATCTTGCCTATTGAAACCACATGGCAAAGTCTTGGAGCAGGTCCCAAGGTTGGTTCTTCTTTGTATTTACTTCAGTCTCTCACTCTAGTATTAGACAGTAATTATCACATTAAATATTTAGTCTTTGCCTGATACAGTTCTTAGCACTTTCCACATATCAACTCCTTTAATTTCTACAAATACCTAGTGAGGCAGATGCTATTATTATCATCTTCATTTTTCAGTTGAGGAAATTGAGTCTTATAGAGATTGAGGAACAGGTGAGGATCACAGAATTGGAAATGGCAAAACTTGGTCTATCTCACTTCCAGAGCTTGGTTCTGAACCAATTCGACTACATGCTTCCTATCCATTCAAGAAAGTATAATGGATCAACTGATATATTATAAATCACAAAGTATGGGATTTGTTTGTGAGAGAGCCTGAAGGATTAAGATGAAACTTTACTCCCCTAGGATACATCATTTATTTTTTCAATGACATTTTTAGTAGCACCAATGTGAAAACAGCTGGGAGCAATAATAATAGCTAACACATGACTTCTCGCAATCTCTTCTTTGTACTAAGTTTGGCATCCAGTCATTCATTTACTCCCCAAATATGATTTGGCATCACTGCATGCATTTTAGTCATCATGAGGGGCATTGAAATATTAGTCATGTCCCTCAAGGAGCTTACATTACAAATAAAGGCAACATGGAGCTTGCAGGCATCTGTACTCTGTGGAACTAAGATTTCCTATGAGACATGATGCTGGAATCGTGACTCATGTATTTAGAAATCACAGATGTAATTAAATTCATCAGCAGTCTTTCACATTTGCTGTTTTTGAATATCAATCAGAGCTTACCAAAGAAGAAAACACAATAATCTGAAAAGAGTATTCAGAAACTTATCTTGCTCAAATTATCGTACACCTACGTACCACTTGTGATCATGGGATTAATATCACCTCAGCCTATACAACAGATCTTGACCAGTTCTAAATGATAACTAATAGCAGCCATGGCTGAAAAAAAGTCTTTGAGATCTACATTTTATCTTAAAAATGTATATGGATTTTGGTTTTCTGTGTGTGTTAATTTTTTAAAAAATTTTAAATTACCACCAAAACCCAAACAAATGGACCCCAAGAAAAGCCATTCTCATATCATTGTTTAATGAGTAATTTCCTGTTGTACTAAATTGTAACCGATTTTGGGGGGCAAATCCTAAAGAATCAAAGGCAGCTCACACTGCCTATCAAGTTCAACGTCCATGCAAATACTCCTCTTTAACACGGTGTCACAAAAATGACATAATGCTACTTATATATAGATATAAGTAGCAACATGTTTTGTTTTGTTCATAATTTCTTATTCTTGCTAGCCATGTCAGCTATCATTGAGAGTCCTAGAGTGTCACAAGTAGGTTGTAAGGTACAATATTTAAGACTCTTCTTGGTGAAAGTTCTGACAATTGTATCTCTTTGCTAGGAGGTTACATTTTTTGTCTATATTAAAAATTGAAAGAGTATCTGATCCACTGATCATTTTTTTTTCATCTCAGGGAAATATTCCTCAAATGAATATGTTAGTGAAGAAAGATGTCTGATGTTATTGTCCTTTATTTTATCTCTAACACTGTAATTTTCATCACAGGTAAAATGAACTGAGATTTTCAAATAACTTACAGCTTCCACAATCAAGTCTTTTCATTTGATGCTCACGTTTTATTTACCTCTCCATGATCCTATCATAAGCTGTGAAAACATTTACAATTTTCTTTCCTGTTGTTGATTGAGAATGTTACACCCTGGGAAAAAAACACTACATAATTCAACTTTGTGAACCAATCTTTATCATGAAGATAAACAACATATTCACATGTCCAGATTTCTCCCCTTTTTCTTGCTGTTATTTTGGCCTGGATCCTTCTCCCAGCTGAAGCAGTAAACATCTCTACTCTGCAGTAAGTTTCTAAAATCATTTTTGTTTTATTTCCCATTTGTCACAGGAGACACTGGCAACTGTTTGTTTGGTTGTTTTATGTTACCCTCGTCTTCCCCCTTAATTTACCATTTACCAATTTATTTAATGCAATAGCTCAGACTCTTGACTGGATTCGGTAGCTGATTTATACACATGCACACATGTAAGCACAAACAGTAGAGCCGTAATTTCAATTCAGATATATTTCAACACCAGTCTTTTGAAAAAATATACATTAACCCCTTTGTGGATTTCAAGGTCACATGGCAAGAAAGAAGACTTAGGTTACTAATAATATTATAATAATTAATATTTTACTTTTATAAATACATTCGTAAACAATTTATAATTTGTATCTATTATCTCAGTCACCTCTAAAAGTTTTAAGTTATCTTTGACCCTTCTGAACCAATAACACAAATGTACCATTTTCTAATTCTGATATATATAAACAGGCTCCTGTCAATATCCACTTAAGTTCCAGGGCTTTATAGTAACACAGAATAAAATTTGCCAGTGTTCACAAGTATTTCTTAAGTGGCTGTGATGTGCCAGGCCCTATCCTAGGTGCCGGGGATACAGCAAAAACAAAACAGATTCATGCTCCTCTTTCAATGAGAAAAAGCCCATTAGGAGACTGCAAATTTCTTATTAGTCTGCTGTAAAAATGGCCATTATACCTGGTGGTATAAATATTTCTTGTTATAGAGTAAAACGGTGGTTACCTATTTCTTAAGCTTATAATTTACAAGAACTCTACCAGTCTAATAAATGTCAATTAGAAAGGAAATTATTAGGCTGGCTGGTTAGCTCAGTTGGTTAGAGTGTGGTATTGCTAACACCAAGGTCAAGGGTTCAGGTCTCCCCACTGGCCAGCTGCCAAAAAAAAAAAAAAAAGTAAAATATTAAATAAACTATGACATCTTTTCTTAATTTGTTTTGTGCTGCTATAACAGAATACCTAAGACTGGGCAATTTATTACTTTTTTGGGGGGGAGTGGCTGACCATTATGGGGATCTAAACAAGGGGGTCACCCTTGACCTTGATGTTATCAGCACTATGCTCTAACCAAGTGAGCTAACTGACCAGCCCAGCATAATTTATAAGTAACAGAAATTTATTGCTCACAGTTCTGGAGGCTAAGTCCAAGATCAAGGTGCTGGCATCTGGTGAGAGCCTTCTTGCTGCATAATCTCATGGTGGAAGGTGGAAGGGCAAAGAAAAGGTGAGAGAAAGATCAAGTGGGGACTGACTCATCATTTTATAAGGAAACTGCTGCCTTGATAATGGCATTAATCCATTCATGAGAGTGGCACCCCCATGACCCAAATTCCTCCCATTAGGTCCCAATACTGCCACATTGGGGATCAAGTTTCCAAAACATGAACTTTGAGGAACACATTAAAACCACAGCTCATGCTCATACTGTAGAATACTACACAGCAGTTAAAATGAATGACAGAGATTTATATGTATGTATAGAAAGGTTTCAAAGACCTGTTTCTAAATGATAAAAGTAAGCTGCCCAACAATTCATACAGTATAATGTCATTTATGTAATCAAAATCATATTAAATGAATACATAGAAAAAAGACTGATAAGAGTGTTTACTTTGGGGAAAATGTGAACTGGACATAGGAAAAGAGGTCTAACTTTACCTGATCATTTGAATTTTCATAATAAGGTATGTCTATTTTCAATGTTTAAAAAAAATTTTTGAAGTGCAAAATTGCTGTAATTAGGCTAAATAGAAAAACGTAATAAATATCTCCAAAAACCTTGATAAGGCTACTCAAGTCATGTACATGTTACAATGGGGAAAGATCTTAAAAAATTTACAAGTTGAAACTAAATAGATTTTCCAAAGTGAATGTAATAGCTCACTGCTAGCATGGCATCAGTATAACAGGTAAGATCCTTGAGCAAATGTTGTCTACCACTCTTTTGCAATCCAGTACTCCAAACTTTTTAATGTATTACTTGTATAATTAAAAATACATTTTGGACATACCAAGTTCATGGATTGGAATACTCAACTCAATAGAGATGTTAATTCTCCCCAAGTTGATTCATAGGTTTAATGCAATTCCTATTGAAACCCCAGAAAGGGTTTTTGTAGACTTAGACAAGTTTATTCTAAAATTTGTATAGAGAGATACAGGACCTAGACTAGCTAAAACAATCTTGACAAAGAAGAATAAAGTGTGAGAGAATCACTCTATCCCACATTAAGGCTTATTATAGGGCTACAGTAATAGAGACACTGTGATAGAGGTGAAGGAATAGGCACATAGATCAATGGAACAAAATAGAGAGCCCAGAAATAGACTCATATAAACATACCCAACTGATTTTTGACAAAAGTGAAAAAGCAATTCAATGGAGGAAGAATATCCTTTCAACAAATGGTGCTAGAGCAATTGGATATCTATAGGGGAAAAAAAATAACCTCATAGTAAACCTCACACTTTATTCAAAAATCAACTCCAAGTGGACCATAGACTTAAATGTAAAACATAAAACTATAAAACTTTTAGAAAAATACAAAGTAAAAATTCAGCATCTAGGCTTGAGCGAAGATTTCTTAGATTTGACACTAAAAATGTGGAAGGAAAAATTCAAAAATTTAACCTCATTAAATTGAAAACTTTTTCTCTGTGAAATTCTATGTGAAGAGGATAAAAAGACAACATACAGTTTGGGATAAAATATTTACAAACTACATATCTGACAAAAGACTAGTATTTAAAATATACAAAAAACTCTCAAACTCAACTGTCAAAACTCTCAATTCTCAAAACTCATAACTCAACAACAAACAATGCAATTAGATAATGGGCAAAAGATATAAACAGACATTTCATTGAAGATGATATACAGATGTCAATTAAGCACGTGAAAAAAATGTTAATCATTAAGAAAATGCAAATTAAAACCACAATAGGATATAACTACACCCCTATCGGAATGACGGAAATACTAGTGAGAACATCAGATGCTAGTAAGGATGTAGAAAAATGATCACTCACATGTTGCTGATGGAAATGTAAAATGGCACAGTCACTGCGGAAAACAGTTTGGCAGTTTATTAATAAACTGTTAAACATGCAACTACCATGTGACCCAGCAATTACACTCCTGGGTGTACATTCCAGAGAAATGGAAATTAATGTTTACACAAAAACTTGTATATCAATGTTCATAGCAACTTTCTTCATAATAGTCAAAAACTGGAAGCAACCTAGATGTACTTCTGTGGGTGAATAGTTAACCTAACTGTGGTGCACCCATACCGTGGAATACTACTCAGCAATAAAAAAAAATCATCAAAACTATCAACTCACGCATCAACTTGGATGAATAGCAAAGGCATTATGCTGCGTGAAATAAGCAAATCTCAAAAGATTACATACTGTATGATTCCATTTATATATATATATATTTTTAGATTAAAAAATATTCTAGAAAAAACAAAAACAAAAACAAAAAACCAAACAGATTAATGGTTCCCAGGGGTTAGGGACAGAGAAGACTAGAAGGGAGGTTAGTGCAACACAAGAAATCCTTGTGGTTATGGAACTGCTGTTTAGTATCTTGGCTGTGGTAGTGGATATGTGAAGTTACATGTGATAGAATTACATAGAACTAAAGAGAAAGAGAGAGAGAGAGAGAGAGAGAGAGAGATGAGAACATGAGTACAAATAAAACTGGGGAAATCTGAATAAGACGGGTGGATTTTATTAATGTTATTATCTTGGTTGTGACATTATACCATAATTTTACAAAATGTCACTGTTGGGGTCTGTATTTTTTCTTACAAGTGTATGTGAATCTAAAATTTTCTCAATAAAAAATTCAATTAGAAATATATTTTAGGAAATAATGAAAGAAAAAAAAAAAAAAACCTTGCTTCGCTTTACCTGCAAGTATGATCTTCATAAAGGTAGACTGGGCACTCACTCATGTGAAAATCTTGGTTAGATTCTTATATTCTGTAAAAGTATATACATCTTACTATCTACTTATTTGATTCCCAAAGTATGTATTTTACAGAACACCACAAAATACACTTACTGCAGGTTTTCAGCAGAGAATACAATTTTATCTGCTATTCATGACACCTTTTAGAATCATAGACCCCAACCAGAATATGAAGAAAGCTTTGGCCCCTGTCAGTAGAAGGTGCATGTTTGTGAATGTGCACACATCCATGTGAACATGCACGTATTAGCACATGATTAAAGTAAGGTAACAGACACTGAGAGGCCCATTTATGGACCCATTGTTAGAGATCACTTTTCTATGTGTTCTTTTGTCTTTGGCTCAAACAACTGTGAGCAAACTACCCACTCTACTTACACATATGCATAATATGGTAGATTGCACAGGTGAATAATTCACTTCCATCCAAGTTTTTGCTGAAACTATGACAAATAATTAAAACAGGTAGAAACAGTATCATCCCTGAAAACTAGATATGAGTTGTATATACATGAGGAAAAAGTATTTCAAGAAATTTTTATTTTTTTAGTGCAGATAGTTGTAGATTGACCCATGACTTTACACATTTCCCCGGGGAACTAAGTAGGAGATACCATGAAACAGCTTCCCCAATAACAACTAACACAAAGGGCCAAGGCATGGGGTTGAGGACAGGATGTCAGGCAGGCAGGGGGCACATTTCAGTTCCATCAGTGTGTCTGAGATGCATGACAGGGACCAGAGATAACAATGAGTGGAAGCCCAAGGCAGCACCTACATTCAGCTTAAACTTGTCTGAAAATGCTCAATTACACAAGGGTCGGAGCCCTGCCAAGACACACTGATAATGAGGGAGATCTTGCCAGGGGAAGAATGAGAACTCTGCCTCAAGTCATGGCTGACACAAAGGAGACAGGAAAAAGCAAAAATAAAAACGTCTTCTTCCATAGACACTGATTCCATTCTACCTCTTCTCTCACTTATTCCACACAAGATGGATTTATAGTAAATTTAAACTTTTTCTCATTGCTTTTATCTAAGAGAATTGTATAAGACAATCTTTGAAAAAGTCTTCAGTGTTACCCAATGTTCTATTCTCAGTTTCTCTCTTATTTTGATCTCTTAGCAGCATGCAATATTAGTTGACATTTTTCCTCATTCTTAAAAAACACTTTTGTCACTTGTCTTCAAGGTCCCACAATCTTCTACTTTTCTTCTTTCCTCATTGGTCATTTCTTCTCAGACCCCTTTGCTGGTTCTTTTTCCTCTTCCTGAGCCCTAGTTGTTGCTTTTCCCCAGGCCTTGGTCTTCTCTATTGCCTCTTAATTCCTAGGTGATTTTGCATAATCTCATAACTTTTTTTTTCTTCTTTTTTTGTGACCGGTAAGGGGACTGCAACCCTTGGCTTGGTGTTGTCCACACCGCGCTCAGCCAGTGAGCGCACGGGCCATCCCTATATAGGATCCAAACCCATGGTGGGAGCACTGCTGTGTTCCCAGCGCCGCACTCTCCCAAGTGAGCCCCGGGGTCGGCCCATAATCTCATAACTTTAAATATCATCTACATACCGAAGACTCCTACACATATATCTTCATCCCTGCCTCTTCTGTGAGCTCCAGATGTTCCTTGCTCGGCTGTCTAATACGCACATCAAACTTATGTCGAAAATTGAACTATTGATCAATCTCTCCTCAATCCCACCTATGCACTCAGCCCTTCCCGACTTTATGATCTCACTAAATGAAACCACGATTTACACAGATGTTCGAGCTCAAACGCTAAGCCTCATGCTTAAATCCTTTGTTTTCTTAATACCTCACATCCAATCCATATGCAAGCCCCTTGGCTTAATTTTCAAACATATCCTGAATGTGACTCCTCCTCTCCACCTCTATCACTGTCATCATATGCCAAGGCACCATCTTCTCTTGCTTAGGTTACTCATAACAGTTATCCTTACTTCCATTCTTGCTCATCGTGGTAGCGTATAATTTCTACAAAGTAGCCAGTGTAACCTGGCAAATGTAAATGAAGTCATATCCAAGCCTAACAATGGCTTCTCATCACACTAAGAATAAAATCTCAAAGCCCTACATGACTCAGCTCCTGCCTGCTGCTACTACCTCATATCCTCTAGTTCTTCTTTTCTTTAAAGTCTGTTCCAGTCCCACTCTCTTTCTTGCAGTTTCTGAACACACATCCTTGTTCTTAATCGTAAGGATTATGTATTAGCCAGTTTCGTTTCCTGGGATACTTTTTCCCTACATCTTCACATGGCTAACTCTCCCACTTTAGGTTGCTACTCAAATGACATCTTTTCAGAGAAGCTTTCCCTGCATCTCCTACCTCTTCTCCACTTTTAATTCTGCTTTATTTTTCTCCACAAAAATTATCTGCATAGAAAATTATGTATTTGTGTATTTACTTCTTTACTAGAATGTAAGCTCCACAGGAGCAGGGACTTTTACTTTGGTTTTCTGTTTGTTTGTTTGTTTTGTTTAAACTTGTATCCTCAGCACTCAGAACAATGCTATGTGTGTAGTTGTTGCTCAGTGAATATTTGTTGCATGAATGAATGGATCAGAGTCTCTCTCTCAGCTTCCAGACACTGTTTAGACTTTTCTTTAAAGAAATGAACAGAGGTTGATAGATATATGATATTAATGCTCATAAAAGAAACCCAATCTGAAGTAGTAAAACAAATGTATTCTGTATTAGTCTGTTTCTCTTGCTTATAATAAAACATCAGGAACTGGGTAATTTATTAAAAAACAGTATTTATTGCTTACAGTCTCAGACACTGGGAAATTCAAAGTCCAGGGAACATGTATGGTGACAGCTTTGTCCTGTTGGTGACTCTAGTGACCCAGGGTATCACATGGTGAATACAGCAGAGCAGAGAGAGAGATAATTTCTTACTCCTTCTCCTTTTAAAGCTCTCAGAACCACACACACGACCACCATTAAACCATCAATTTACTAATCCAGTTACTAGGGCATGGTCCTCACAATCTAATCACCTCTTCAAGGCCCCAGCTTTCGATTATCATAATAACATTTCCCACCCTCAATAGTTACAGTGGAGAGCTTCAATGAGTTTAGTGGGACATTCAATCCATTGCATTCTCCTGTAAGATAATTGTTAGGAAAGAAAGGAGAATAATATAAATAATGTGCTTAAGTCATGTAGTTGTCAAGATATAAGAGAACATTGAAGAGTGAAGTTTATAAAAAGAAAAAAAAACATATGTTCAAGAAAAAGCACATTTTAAAACTTTGTCACTATTTTCCTGAAGATGGGATCTCCTATGAATCCTGACTTTCCACAGGGGGCTATGATCTGGCTCTCTGTTTAACTCAGGTTCATGCCCCCACCCTCCAGCACAATGCACGCAGAAGCTCTAAGCCAGTGGGATTCTCACGTGTCCTCTAAGGATTCTAGGAGCGTCATTACGACTTACTTCTCTCAACTTGTGCTCCTGCTTTTTTATTTTATGAATTTGGAGGGACTCACTCACTTTTCCAAGGCTTATCTATTTATTTAAAAGGGTAATATAAACTTTTCTTTCTGAAATTTTATTTTATTTTTTTTGAGTACATAATGAAGCAGGGGTTTTAGGATCTGTTCACATTGCAGAATCAAAAACTGATGTTACATTTCTAATCAAATAAAAGAAAACAAGTATACTTTTACAATAAAATAAATTAACCCTTTTTTAAAGGATAAAAGAAATAAATACTTGCACCCTATTTAATGTTCATACCCTACAGAATTGCCTTCACCGACAGGCATTTTGATCCTCTGAGGCAGTCTTATTGCAGGAAACTGGCTCTTAATTTAGCAAAAGGGGATTTATTGAACAGTATGGGAGACTTAGATCAAAGAGAAGGCTGAGGAATCAGACTTGGAATAGTTCCAGAGTCTTGGTAGCAGCAATTGATAAACTAACACACTCTCTCAGACACTCAATGAATTAACTCTAAACTATTTTTAGTTGCATTAACACTTTGCATGCTTCAGAGAGAAAGAATATAATTGGTTTGTCTTAGGTTAACTTGCATTCACTCCCTTGGTGGGCAGAGGGTGATAACTGCCCCATTTTCTGCACTATAACTGCCCCATAACTGCACCTATTCTCTCATTCTTCTTTTCTCCCAAGTTTTAGCTGGATATAGACTATGTAGCTAGAGGCTAAATTCACTTTGCAACCACCTGTGAGCGTGTGAGTTATTTCTGGTCAATAGGATGTGCACAGAAAATGCTCACATTGCCAGGTTCTCTTAAAGATAAAGCTACTCCCCCCACTTGCTTTTCCCATTCCCACATGCAGAAACATGGTCATGTGGAACATGTTAGCTGTGACCAGCATTGATAAAGCAGATGATGATAGAAGCCTAGGGGATGGCAGAGCAACAATATGGAAGGATTGGGATCCTGGGATGACCTTCAGTAGCAAAGCTGATCTGCCAATCTGAAATGGCTGCAATTATGAGGGAGAGAAATAAACTACTGGTCTCATTTATTACTGGTTGTAGGAGCAAACATGAAGGACTTCCATTGACCAAAGATGGGACAATTTGAGCAAAAACTAATGAAAATACAGTCAGCCATATCTGTGGGTTCTCCATCTGTGAATTCAACCAACCATGGACTGAAAATATTTGAAAAAAAATTGTTTCTGTGCTGAACATGTACAGACTTTTTTCTTGTCATTATTCCCTAAACAATACAGTAGAACATCTATGTACATATCATTTACATTGTATTAGGTATTTTAAGTAATCTAGAGATGATTTAAGTATACAAGAGGATGTGCACAGATTATATGCAAGTACTATGTTATTTTATATTAGAGACTTGACCATCTGTGAATTTTGGTATTCAAGAGAGGTCCTGGAACCAATTCCCCACAGATAACAAGAGACAACCATACTTGATTAAAACATATTGAATATACCAAACTGTGTTTGTAATGATTGAGAGAGAGAGAGAGATATCAAAATTTAAAACTCAGTGGATATCATTGAAAGTAAGTTGAGTACCAAATACTAAAGTACTTAGAGAATGTTTAATTAAAGAATATTAAAGGAAAAGAATTGAATATTTCTGTTGCCCATATGAACTGTATTTCAAGGAAACCAAAATCATGGTTGGTGAGAGAAACTCTTTTTTATAGAAGAATACCAGGTAATAAAATTTTAAAAGCAAAATAGAATTATAAAATCACCATTTTTGCCACCTTCAAATGAAATTATTTATTCAGGCAACTATCATGAATGGGTATAGATATTAGATCAAAGATTGATCTGGGGGCTGGCCCTGTGGCGTACTCAGGAGAGTGCGGCGCTGGGAGCGCAGCAGTGCTCCCACCGCGGGTTTGGATCCTATATAAGGATGGCCGGTGCACTCACTGGCTGAGCGCGGTGCCGCCGGTCACAAAAAAAAAAGACAAAAAAAAAAAAAAAAAAGATTGATGTGGAACATTACAATAGAGAGACCAGATCATCACCACCGAAAATCACTGATAAATCTTAGCATCACTAGAAGTGGAACAACCAGATATTTTATGTCTCTGATGTGATGCAAATTGAAGCGCACATCACCATCTAAAAAAATTCTTGCCAAAAATGTTGAGACTGAATGTAATCAAAACTCTAGAAGTAACTTCCATTTAGAGAAAATATGGGGGAGGAACAATTGATCCCATGAAGAATCAAACAGACTAATCCAGAGCATAGAACATTCTATAGAACAACTATTTTGTTTCTGCAACAAGTAAATCAAATGAAGAAGGAAAGAGATGAGTGGGAAGTAGGCTAGATTAAAGCAGGTTGAGGAAATGCATCAATTAAATGTAATCTGTGAATCTTGTTTCAATTCTGTTTCAAGAAAACCAACTATAAAAGGGCACTTTTAATACAACCAAGAAAATTTATTTATTAACATTAGGCAATCTCTAAGAATTATTTTTACTTTCTTATGAATAATAATTGCATTGCAGCTAGATAAAAAGTGGTAACTTTTTATTTGTATAATGGAGAGAAAGAGAGTAGAGAGGACATGTGGGACTAAGCTTTTATTAAAATCCATGGGCGTTATTCTTTAGGTTTTCTCATGGTTGTGGATTGGCTAGTTTAAAGAAAACACACAAAAAAGGGAGAATTTATTTACATAACTCTGGTGCTGACCATTAGGTTTTATTGTGGTCAGCAGCTCTAGGGCGTGTTAGGTTTTGGGTAAGTGAGATCAGGAACAAGTGGACTGTATCGTAAATGAACACACAGGGAGGGGAGGTTTTAACTAGGCCAAAGGCAATGGGATATGACTAGGTTTCAAACAGCTTATGTCAGGCCTAAAAATGGATGCTGAGGTAGCAATTATATTAAACAAATTTATGACACATTACTTAATGTTCAATAGCCTAAACACTCTGCAATGTCTGTTTTTGAATTTGTTTAGCACATACTTTAGATTGCTAAACTCATATTTCCTTGACCAATTTCTCTTGGTCAACTATTGCCACCTGTGATAGAAACATCCTGCAAATACAAATTAATTTAAGAAATATTTATGAAATGTTTACCATGTGCCAGGTACAGGGATGGAAGGATGAACTGATAAATTAGACATGGTTGTAGTCCTCAAGGAGTGAGAGTGATTAATGCATACAGATATGTGGATTAAAAATGCACATTAAAATATGATAGGGGCTCTAGTGGATGTCTATAGAATGTGATATGAAGCATAGAGTTGGGAGCAATTGACTTTTCCAGGGAAAGTGAAAAAAAGCTTAAATTAGCATGAATATTTGTGTTGAATTTTGAAAGATGTTCAAGGCCCAGGGTGAGAATCATAGTGAAATGGCATTCAAAGTGAAGACAGCAGAGACAACAAAGGCAGGTGACAAAACTGAGTTGTATGGTCAGCACTGTGCAAGGCAGTTCATGATGACTGCAGCATAGTGAGCTGGGTGAGGGTGACTGACATGGAAAAGGAGGTCACGGGAGATTTATGACAGGCAACACAAAAGGTAGGCATGGCCACAGCCAGAATATAACATAAAAGTTGCACTAAAACTTTTTAATGTTAGAAATTCACACACAAAATAGTAAGACACAAAAGCTAACCTAAAATTACTTTCTCAGGCAATTTATATATATACATATGTATATATATACAATGTATATATATATATATATGTATTTTTCACCTTTAAAATTTAGATATTAAGAGTATTTTACTTCCACTCCTCAGGAAGAAGGCAGGAATAGATTACAAAACACCTTTAAGTAAAGGGGACATTTGGACAGCCCAGTAAACACATGCATAAGATCATCCATGTTCTGTAATGAGAGTTCTGGGAGTTTTCATGACCGGTGTCTGTTGGCAGCAACTAAGGAACTAGCAGACATCATTAAAGGCAAAGCCAGCTTGGAGGAGCTCACTTGTAAGCCTCAGGACAGGTTTTGGATATGTTGATTTTGTATAAAACTGAGTATTTTTCTTCTAGTTGGCTAAAATAACTCAGATGAAGAAATGATTAAATTATATCAAAAGGTGTAATTCACTTAAGTCCAAAATTACAAAATATTTGTTTTCAGTTTTGTTGTTTCTACACCTGTTTCCTTCTTTGAAAACAGAGACGGCCTATACACTTGTTTATTTGGTAAAACATTCTAAGGACTCACAGAGGTACACTGGGAATCTGATCAATTTCAGCTTTATATTCACATTTCTAAAAGTTCAATTTCTTAGTCCTATATAACAAATGATCTCAGTGAAGGCTGACATTTTCCCTACTTCCATTTTTAGAATTAGGAATGAGATGCTAGACATGTAGAATTTTATTTATTTAGTATGTAATTTTCTACACTTCAACTTTGTGG
This sequence comes from Cynocephalus volans, assembly GCF_027409185.1. NCBI lineage: Eukaryota > Metazoa > Chordata > Mammalia > Dermoptera > Cynocephalidae > Cynocephalus > Cynocephalus volans. The sequence goes on along the minus strand of NC_084471.1, from coordinate 61,309,150 downwards.
AATATCTTCTATACCTCACTCTTTTTGAGAGAAAAGACAAAAATATTTTTGTTGCAAGTTGATGAAATGCTAAACTATCGGTTCTAGCTTTTTCCTTTCTTTCAGTTTATGAAAACATCACTTCAAACAAATTGCACAGATCATCCATTTAAATGACATAAAGATGTCTCATTTCCAGGAATAAAACAATAGTCCTGCAAAACTAAAGAATATATTATTGAAAAAAATTACACTGTAAACTTTCTTGGCCTCAAATACTTAGAAGTATAGCTCTTACCTTGGAACTACTCCATGCTTTTAAATTGGTATGATTATGCTGTCATGTAAACAATCTGTAGAGATTCTTTTTGCTCCAGCAATTGCAAAATAAATTGTTGTCAGACACTGGAAATCTTTTGATATGCCCTCTTAATATGAAAAATAATAAGAGATCACATATTTCTGAAGTAGCAACATTGGAGAATGTAAATCATGTGAAGAAAAACAAGTGGAAAAAAACATTATGAAGCAATTTTTATAGAGCAAAGAAGTCTTCAACTACATCTGGTTATAAATCTGAGTAAAGTTTCTCCCTTGTAGAAGTTTCACAGGAGTTTACAACGTTTGAGAAGTTAAGACGTAGAAAATAATTTTTGCAAACTTTTAAACAAGGTTGAATCTGGAGGCAAGATTGTGAACATTATAAAAAAAAATACAACAAAGACAACAGAAATTTTTAGACTATTCCTTTTGTGAACCTAGCACTTAAACAATAGAGAAATTTGTTAAGCCTTCAGTATTCTATTTGAGGAGGCATATACGCAAAAATTAGAAATACACACAAGAATCAGTGACAAACTTTGTACAGCCACTCAAACTTTATCTGCCTTACAAAATATATTTGAAAGTCCGAGTATAACATCCATTTGAAAAATTACAACATTTTCAGTAAAGACAAAGGCATTGATGCCAGTTGCCCGTCCCTGGTAATGCACACATGTGACACACACACACACACACACACACACACACACACACACACACACACACACACACACACACACACACACAGATGCTCTCCTTATCCTCTTTCATGCAGCTCTTCTACACAAGCCTATCAGCTTTGCTCAACTTTGGAATGAGTAGCATTCCAAAGCAAACCTCTAAGGACAGTGCATGAAAAAGGAAATCCCACCTGTTACTAGGATACCAAGGTCCGTTATCTTCTGACATTCAATCGTAAATCAGGAGCAAGTAGAAGACTCACTCATAATGCAGGAAAGTAGCTTGAAAGGCAAGCTGCTTCCATAGACATCTCATTACACACTGGCTGAAAGAACATTGTCCACATTATATGCATTGGTGGACTCGGCCATAAAGTAAAAGAGGCACTAAAATGTGCTTGGAAACAGTGGAGAAATTTAATTTGAAAGAGCCACATAAAGTTTGTGTCATACTGCCAAAGCAAAATAGACCCATGCCTGATCTCACTCTCAGGGTGCAAGGCTTAATTAAGCTGAATCAAGTGAGAAAAATATTTGAATACGTTCAAAAGCCTGGAAATAACTTTGTATTTCACATGTCCTCTGTTGTGAACCTATTAGGAAAGGACATACTATATGAATGTACTTATTAAATTACCCTCCAGACTTGTCTTCCCTGTCCTAAACAATACAATTTCCTTTAACATAGTCCCACAGTTCTCATTCTCCCATCTTTCTTAACACTTAATTATTTTTTATTCCTCATTAAGGCTTCTCCAGCTTCTTTATGCCACCTCAGCTTGCTGCATTGGAAAAATTTGGTCAAATGTCTGCTTCGTAGCATAGCTATTGGTATTTAATTTGTGAAAGTTATACAGCTATGTCATATTGATTTTCATATAACATACTGACATACACATTATATTAATATTTTCTCTAGTAGCAAATTATGTGATAGTAGCATTTATGTGAGGCATCTTGGGAATTTTATATGATTAATTAGAGCATCAGTATAATTTGAGAGTCATCAAGACCTAGTTTTAAGTGGCTGTCTTGTTACTGTAGTAAGGCATAATTATAATCATGTAAAATCAATTCAAATATGTATTTTCTGCAATATTTCAAAGATGGTTATCACTAGTATTGAAACTGTATCATTTAGTGTTCTTTTCTTTTCAGAGAAATAAGAAAAGATGTTGTGGGTGATTGTAGCCATAAGAGTACATTCAGTTATCATTGCACAGCAGTTTTCTCTCTGTTCCTAGCCTATGTTCTGAACAGTATAATACCAAGAGACTACCATTTAAAATGACTCTTGCAATCAGGTCATTTATGTCAGCAAGGTGTTTTGCAAAATTAATAACTGTACTTGTCATAGGGCCACTGTAATGGAAAACTATTCTTTTGCAGTCAACTCCAGAAACCACAGATCATTTTCTCTACCTGGAGACATGTTTCTAAGAAAAAAGCCAAGAGATGACTTTAGGTTGTTATGTAGGTGACAGTGCTGGCAAAGATAAGCTAAAATACATGAAACAGAACCATAGTCAAGCTTACCTTATTTCTAAAAGTGACAGCTGCAATTATTAAAAAGATACTGTGATACAAGAAATTTGAAAATCCTATAAGTTCTTGACTTTTCTTTATTCTTTACCTTAGAACATTTTGAATACCGAGCTGTAGAACTTTGGATCCTACAGCAAGAGCCTGTGGTTAGTGTCTCTTCTACTGGCTGTGATGTGGTATTAGGGAGAGAGCCCTTTCCTAGGAGTCGGGAGACCTGTGTTTGAGTCCAGTTCTGCCATTAGTTGGCCATGTAATCCTGTAAATGCCACTTAGTCATAACAGACTTCAAATTCTTTATTTGTAAAGTGAAGGGATTGAACCAATGTTCCCATTATACCATAAGAAATCTATTTTGTTTTACAAGTTGTTGGTTACTACCCCTATTATTAAAACATGTTTAGATTAGTTCAAGAGAATATTTGATTACGTAGATGGACATCTCACATCCTGTTAGGCAAAATGTGGGGCTGCTTGTGCATATGAGGGTTTCCCCATGCCACAGTTCTTATACAGACTTCATAAACACCCTCCCACCTGACTCAAGAATGTGGTGCTCTGGAGTGTTACAAGCAAGCAAGTATCCCTGCTTCATTTGCATAAATTTGGTTTGTAAAAACTATACAAAATAAGTACATTTTCAGCTACTTTTAGGGGGAGAAAGACTATCTCGGGGCATTTCATCAGCATTCCCCTATGAATCGGCCATTATTACATCTGTGTTTAAAAAAAGTAAACATAATTATATTTAACATAACAGGTAAAACGTAGACAACATTTTCAGGCACAAGTAGTTACTGCAATCTCTATTATGAATTTACATCAATGACTGATGTTCAGCTTAGCTGGACCAAGCAGTACTTAACCGTGCCCTGCTCTTACACATTCTACACGTAGCACTGCTTGTTATTGCTGGTTATCAGACCTCATAACTAAAGCATAGTGATAATTGACGTTGCAATGTGTAAGCAATGTAGATTAAGTGAAAAAAGTTAATTGTTGACATTAACTAAGTCAGATCTACTCAAAAGTTGTTTACTAACAGCAGATTATTTGAATTGGGCTGTGCAAAAAGGCACATGTAGATAATTTTGGAAGACTACAGTTTCTCTTATAGTTACTTTTGTGTAGGGATTTACTCCTTTTGCCCCTGCTTCTGCTTGACCATTATCCCAGGCTGACAAACCAAAGGAGTAATTGCCAGTTTATTTTTGTCTATTCACCTAGGCAGCTTAATCTATGTTTTTTTTTTTTTTACTACAAATTATTATCTTATTTCTCTTATTATTATTACATTCTTATAAAATATTCAAATAATGCAGAAATTAATAAAATATCAGTTGTAAGTCTCCTGTAATTGAGAGGAGGGTTAGGATGGATTAAAACTCAGCAACGTCTATTACATGCATATCACAGTCATGTGCTGTATAATGACATTTTGGTCAAGGATAGACAGCATATACGACATTGGTCCCATCTGATTATAATGGAGCTGAAAAATTCCTATTGCCTAGTGATGTCATAACTGTCATGACAATGCGTCACTCAAGGATTGTTGTGATGTTGGTGTAAACAAATCTACTGCAAAATATGTTAAGTGGTACCTAGCTTTTCCCATGGGGGTGACCCTCTCAAAGGTAGCTCAGACCTTTAAGATAGAAAGCCAAGTGTTTGACACATTAAGTCTATCCCAACCAGAAGGGTTGATGTCTAGTTTAGAATTCTTGCATTTTTAAATGATTCACACCCACTGCCATAGCAAAATAATAGTTAACAACAGTAGCTAACACTCACTGAGTGCTTACTGAGTGCCAGGCACATTCCATACCTGTAATTTAATTTTCATAACTTTGTGTGGATGATATTATTCTAATCCCCACTTAATAGATAAGAAAAGTGAGGCACAGAGAGACTTAGTAACATAATTAGAGGGCCCATGCACATGCAACCTGTGGCTAGTGTAGATAACAGTAAAATTAATTCCTAGTCCCTTTTATAATATACTTTTGTACAATGACGAAATCGCCTAATTTTGCATTTCTCAGAATGTCTCCCTGTTCTTAAGTGATGCATGACCGTACTTGTAAGATACTGTGTGCAACAATAGAATGAAGCATTCTCAGTAAAAATAAATCTGAAACTATGAAGAAGAGTGTAATAGTGTGTCCATTTTCCAAATATGGTAATTCAAATGGCAAAGAAGCATTTCTGAAATATAGAGACAACTGTATGAGTTGTGAGCCACAGCACATTAAATATCTGGAGAATAATCCTAGTTTTCCATTTTATTTTGTAACACCCAAAATTTAATGTATCCTTTCATTTTCACCAAAGTAGAATGCAACACAGCAAAACAGTCTGTGTAGTATTCTGAAACCAGACTTATCAATACAATCAATAGAACATGAATTAAGCATATATGTGAATAAAATAGACATAACAAAAGACTAACTTTTTAACACTTTTACATGAGAGCAGTATCAATAATTTACAACAATGTCTTTTCCTTATTTTTTATTTTTTTTTTTTTGTCGTTTTTTCGTGACCGGCACTCAGCCAGTGAGTGCACCGGTCCGTCCTATATAGGATCCGAACCCGCGGCGGGAGCGTCGCCGCGCTCCCAGCGCAGCACTCTACCAAGAGCGCCACGGGCTCGGCCCTTTTCCTTATTTTTTAATAAACATTCTTGTAAGTAGGACACGAGAGGGTCCTTCTTTAATATGGAAAATAAAAATATTTTAAACCAAAAGTAAATATCATAATTAACCACGAAACATTAGAGACATTATTATTACAATCTATCAAAGAATAAAACAAAGATTAAGCTGCTGAATTTGAAGCAAGAATATAAAGTAAACACTAAATTCATGTTAATACTGGCTTCTTATATCTTCATCAGTAACAATCAACATTCAACAACTATTTATTAAGCTCCAGTGATGTATCAGGAAATTAGTGAGGTCTCAGGGATTTTAGTGATGAGTAAACACACTTGCTATATTCCCAGTCATAGTAGGGACTTTATTACTTGCCAATTCTTGCATTGTTCATTGCTTTTTATAATTCATTTACTCAAATACCAATGCCTCATCTCTGAGTTTATGTTCAGTATTTGCCTCAAAAAGTCCATAATATTTCCAGCTTTTTCAAAACCAGGGGCTAGCCACATAGGATTGTCTTGGGAAGGCTTGCACATTTTATTATTTATAGAAATGCTTGATTAGGTCATGTCTGGAAGTCAGATAAGGTTCATGTCAATATGGAAATCATCTTCATAAAGTTGTTAATTTTTCCCACATTTTTACATCTTTTAAATATTTAATTATCCTCTATGTTTTCTATGAACTCTGCCAGGATGAAACATTGTGTCCACAAATAAGTTCTCATATTTTATTTCAGCAAGATATTTTTGTTTACCTCTAAAATGAGCTCCATCCTTCGTTTGCAGATAGAAGTCCATTTTGAGGGAGAGTAGAGTTTCTATTGCAGCTTCTACTGAAAAGCTTTCATTTCTGGCCTCTTTATCAAGTAATCCCTATAACCCAGCACCTACATCTAGAACATGTTGAGCAGTCAATAAATACTTATTGATAAAATAAATGAATGTTCATGGATCTGCATTCACACTATTGACTAGAGAGTCTCTAAGAGCCATGTTAGATCTAAATTTTAAAGATTCTGTAAATATGTGAGGAAAGATTTATATCTTCTTGGAAATTTTCAGTAGTGGAAGAAGGAGGAGGAGGAAAAAGAGGAGGAGGAGAGAAAACATGCAGGTGGGAAACGATGCAGAGTGTAGAGTCTTTTGAGATGGTCTGGAGTACTCCATGTCATGCAGATTCAGTCAACACTGTTCAAATAATTACCATCTGCTCCCTCAGGTGGGAATTTGATCTAACAGGCAGATTAATGTTAAGGTCTGTTTAAGCTATTTGGAGTACACATCCCAGGTAACACAGGTGTCCTGATCAGCAAAAAAAGAGTATTTAAAGACTTCAAAATTGATTGATTTAGTTGGGAAATGTTATTTGTCCATTTGTTGGGAAAATATAGGAAAAGTGGTCAACGCCCCTCAGATGTTCAGAATCTTGCCGAGCATTTGGAGCATTTGATGTAAACAGGAATATGCGCTCAGGTGTTCCTTGGATGTCTTCTAGTGTAATCGTGCATGTGTACCCAGGTGTCCTGGGTTATGGACTTAAGTTTAAGGATGAGTGGCTCTCATTCACGGTGCCTCCCATCCCCGGAGGCTGCTGCTGCTAGTGCCCTTGGGACCCTCTGCAAGGCCACTGCCACTGCCGGACCTTTCAGCTACTGGCTCTGTAAGCTGCTGCCACTGAGGAAGCTGAGGACTGAGCTCATGTCGTCTGCCAACAGCTCCCGGAATCTTTCCCAATTACCTAGCATGGACCTGCGTGTGAAGGGTCTGGGGATCCAGCCTGGCATATAAGGGGTCTGTGAGTCTTAACCCCTAGCCCGGACAATAACTGGCAATTTGTGTAGTCGTGTAGTTTTACAATTAGAAAACTACACTCTCCATATTGCAGTGGAACAGAAGCACAAGAAGTAAGGTCATCTAACTAAAAAAGGAACTCTTAGAGAGACAGAGAGACAAGGAAAGATACAAAAACTCCATTCATTCATTCATTCATACCTCTAATATTTGAGTGCTTACTATGTGTCATGTGCTGTTCTGGGCCCTTACAACAGAGCAGTGGGTGAGACAAAAAATATGCCTGCCCACTTGGATTTTACATCCTAGTAGAAGATACTAAACATAAATAAATAAAAAGAAACATGAACAAAACAAAAAAGAAAAATTAAACAGAAAAGGAAAGATAGAAATTGGGGAGTTGGGGGAAAAGGGCAGATGTAATGATTTTAAAAAGGCAGTTTGGAAAGGACTCCCTGAGAAGACTGATTTAAGTAAAAGCTGAAGCAGGTGAGAGAAAGTGATCATTAAGGTCAACTGGGGAAGAGATGCTGGCAGAGGAAGAAGCTCTTTTCACATAAGAAATTGGCTTTGACATTTTATTTTGCATATTGAAGAAAAACCAGTGTTTCCTAGAAATATACATAGTGAGGACACAAGTCTAAACTTTGAACAGTTTCAGAAATCTCAATTATTTGGTATGAAACTATCTATAAGAAGAAATAAGTGGTTGACAAGGACTACCATGAACTTAGAAGAACTCGGAGCCCATACATTAGGCAGGTAGGTTCTCGTAAAAGATGATCCGGAATAAACTCCGTTAGTTGCATCTGGCTTAGAGCTTCACCGGTGCTTAAGTGGATGGATCATGGGTTAATATCAAAATGACCTGGTCAGAAATTTGTAGTTTATTGTGACTAAAATTTACTGAATGCTCATTATGTATTATTCAGTGTACATAATGCTTCCCATGTGGTTTCTCATTTAATCTTCATAATAATCTTAAATGATAGGTAGAATTATCATTTTCATTTTACAAAGAATAAAATTAAGGCATAGAAAAGTTAGATAATTTGGCCATACAGCTAATAAGTTGTGGAGCCAGGACTTGAACCCAGGTAATATAGTTTCTAAGTTAGGTAGAAAAAAATGTATTAATGTTGGCTACAAGTATATAGAAAAATAATAACAATCTCTATTGTTTTTAATTACATAATTTAAAAAACACATCAAAAATAAGAGTTTAAGATGTCTTCAGACATCATTATAGATATATAAACAAGGCAGATGCCCCAACTATCAATTGCTATCAAGAAAACATTCAGCCCACAGAAGGGCAATATACAAAGAAATTACATATGAAACACAAATAAGAACAATGATTTCTGAGGAAAGGGGCAGTAGGTTTTCGTCTAGTAATTTACTGTGAATTTTCAGAAAGCAAATTGCAAACACCTGCTACTTATCAGTGTCACAGTCCTTTAGCAAGCATCATCTGATTTTTTCCCCAAACTTATCCTCTTTTATGCACCGCTATTTCCTGAAAAACATTTGAATAAAATTGGAAACAAGAGACTTTGGAAATAAAAACATTTTTTTTCTTATATCATGTGTTTAAAACCTGATAATTTCTTTTTAAAAGATAGACATAAATAATAAAAAATACTTTTTCAAAAACTATTTTCAAGTATTAGTAAATGATCAGTGAGATACTGCTTAAAAAACATTCACATGAAGATTCCTTTGTTATTGACAAAACAAATGAAATTAACATCATTACTTGTCTCTTTGGATTTCTTCCAAAGCTGTTATACTGAACTTAAGTAATCCACCATGTGTATAAATTCTCCTGAATTATCTAGCCAAATTGTCTCTAATTTTTATCCTCTTCTGCAAGATAAAGCTCTGATACTCCAGTTACTTCAAAACGTACACATTTATTGAAAGCTATTTGTTGTAAGATTTTGTTTATTTCCCTACTTAACTAGTGAATCTTATTTAGATCAACAAACTAGGTGCTTCCTCTTAGGCATAATATCCATATCTATGTCTATGAAGATTAACTGGCAGTTATCTCAGTGAAAATCATAGTTTTGAAATGGCTTTGTTTAAGGTTTGTATCTCTTACCATTTCCAGGAAGCTAAGGCTTCTGGGTAATAGAATATGAAGGAGACAAGATTTCATCATTTTCAAGCTAAAGCTTACCTCTCTTCAGTGACAGGATGAAATCACTGAGTTATAGAACCTTCACTCCCTTACTCAAGTTGACCCTTTCTAATGACTTAATTGAGTATCAACCTTGGGTTCTTCAGAATCATCACTGATTTCATGGAAACTAGCATGAAACTAGGTGTGCACAAGGTTTAAAGGTTTCACTTTAAAGACTGATCTCTCTCAGATTAAGAAACCACCTCTAGTTGTTCTTAGCACACTGTAATTTTTGACTTCATTATGTGTACCATAATTATTTAATTTAGACTGGAGCCTAGACAGACTAAAAGACCTATCACACTGATGGCTTCTTACATTTTAATAGTGTATGGTTTGATGTTCTTGGGGCATGTGTGTTTTCTTTGTATTTACTGGAATATTGAATGGTGGCCTAGTATTCACTCAGTTTCTCAGTATATTCATTTGTAAAGCAGTTTTCCAGATGTAATATTCAGCAACTCAAATTTTCTGAGTTCACTATTAAAATTATTTTGTTAATGCTCTTTTCCTTTATGATGAAAAAGGCATGTGACCGATCTAGTAGGTAAACATGAGGAATTTCTATTGGCTAAATTAAGTTTGAAAACTTATTTATGGGTCTTCCCCTTCTGTAAACAGCTTTATGGTGATACAGTGAGTATAAGATGGTGTTATTCCCCTCAAAACCTTCTTACACACACACACACACACACACACACACACACACACACACACACACAGTAAGAAAAAGAACATTTTTATATATTTTGTACAATTCAGTCTTAAAGACCTAAAAAACTTAAGTAAGTAATTTTGGATCAGCATTCAAATTTAAGATTCTAGCTTACTTTTTTAAGGATTGAATATTTATGGTTTGGAGAGAACACATAAGGAGCATTTAAACCTAATGCTGCATAAAATGTTTTCTGAAAAGATTAAAGTAAATCTACCCACTGGGTCACTAACTGAAATGTAAAATTTTTCTGTAGATATAAAAGCATTTATCTTTTGAATATTTTTGTGAGCCAAATACTCATCTTGCATTAAAAGACAAAAAGCAAATAGATTCTTACTTGGGTAGAAATAAAGATGCTTACCACCAGTGGGGAAATGGGATTAAAAAGGATATGGGAGAAAATATCTCCAGGCCCACCCACTGTGAGAAGGGTTTCAGCTGGATCCAATAGCAGTAGTCTAAAACCAACACGACAAGAAAGAGAAAAAGGAATGAAGACTTGGACCGTATTACTGCCCACACACATGCAACTGCAACAGAAAGATTCATCAAACTAATTGGCATCTGATAGTCTGAATATTAAGGGAATTAGCAAATGCTTTCTTCTTTATGTTTGGTTTGAATATTATTTTTCTTATCCCACATTATAAAATTATGAACATATAAGTCAAAAGAATTTTTGCTATTTGTATTCATGAAAAGATTCAAGAAAGTATGAAAAGAAATAAAAGCAGTAAATAAACATCAATGAAAAGGTTACATTTCTTTTGCCATTGTTATAAAAATTATGTATACTGTATTATAAAATGAAAGCTATAATGCAGAAAATCTTTCTTAATCACTAAGACCTGTCGTATCTTTTCTTTTTTTTTTACTACTTTAATTTTAAAAAGCACTCGGTTTATTGACAATCTGTAGTAATAAATCTCATGTTTAAACACTGGCAACTGATGACTATGATGATTAATAATCTACTGGAATTTACTGTATTAAATTGTAAATATAGCCTTATTCTGCTTTGCATTTCTCCCAGAAAATAGTCTTGGGCATTTACTTAACAAAGGCTCAATATGCAGTTTTTATAATCAATAATAATAATAATAATCAAAAGAGCAATAATGGTGACTGTGCATCAGATAATCATTCCCTTTTCAATCTAATGGTTTCAAGGCCAATTCATCATTTGGAGACCTGTGCGGACCAAGATGTTATATCTAAATGTTCTTAAACTCATTTGAATTCTATTAACATGTCAAAAACTTTGTTTTTAAGAAATTTTTAATTTCAACAAATATTTGTCATAGAAATAAAGAAAGCAACTACAAATACAAGTTTGCTATAAAAAATATTTGGTATGGTAATATATACTACTGCCTATAGCATGTTTCAGTCAAAAACCTCCAGAACGCAAGAAGAAGAATGCCATCTCAAGAACTAATGCTATGTCATTAGGAATGGCAGGGTAAAGGCCTCCAAAATTTTTCTCTGCCATGAAAGCAACAAGGACACTGGCAAAAATGGTCAAAATTAGCTTTTTTTAGAACCCTGGATATTAACCAGAGGCTTTCAACAATCCGAGGATCATTTACTCAAGAAAAAAAATGACTAAATCTCAGCAGGAACAATGAAATTTGGGAGCATTTACCTTGTCCTAGTCCCATACTCCATCCCTAGTTCTCATGAGAGCCTTAAAAACTAACAGCCCACAATCATGGTAAAAGCCAGCAGCTAGCAGACACTGGGGAGGAAAGAGAGGGGCTAGAGCTCCTCCCAGGTCCCATTCCCAGATAACTGTCATTATGTGATCTGCTGGGTAGTTCTCCAAAAGATCCCATTCAGAAGGCTGCTCTTTATTTGACCCAACTCAGAGCTCTCCCAGTGCAAACAGCCTTTTCTCTGGGACATTTGTTAAAAATAATTAGTGGCAGTTGTTTAACATCACAACTACTGGAAGCTTTGATAACAGTTGGAGCAAACAAGTGGAACAAAACACCTAAAAGAAAAACCTGGGGAATAAAATGTCCAGAACTTTAAAAGTTCTGACATATTATTGAGAATCTAGAAAGCCACTGTAAGTTGGACTGCGTACATGCCTTGGAAAGACCTGAGAAGGCCCTATATTCTCTGGCTAACTTTGAGGCCCTGTGCAATCAGGAAGTGAGAAGTAAGACAGAGTTGTAAACTGCCTGCCTGGACCTTAAAGACATGCCCCGACACACACACTGAACCCCTCAGCAAAGACTAGGAGACTTACTGGTTCCAGGCATTTAAGTAAATCTCTGTCCAATCATTAGCTGATCACTAACTGGGTAAAGATTTCAGTGGCCACACATAACAAAGAATATACACTTTTTAGGATTAATTCAAGAAATGAATTAAACAAATAAACAGAGACATAAAAAGGCAGCAATGGCAACAAACTATGGGGAAGGGGAGGAATCTGATTTCCACAGTTGCCATATTATATCTAAAATGTCCAGTTTTCAAAAATAATTGCAAGACATGCTAAGACACAAGAAAGTATGAATTATACACAAGGGTGAGAAAAAGTCAATAGAAAGAAACTCTTTGGTGAATCCCAGATGTTAGACATACTAGAAAAAACATTTTGTCTAGTCTAAAAATCAACTATTTTAAATATGTGCAAGAAACTAAAAGAACAATGTCTCATCAAGTAGAAAACATCAATAGAGAGAAAGAAAATTTTTAAAAAGAACCAAAGAGAAATTCTGAGTTGAAAAAGTAGAGTGTAATTAAAATAAAATCAGTAGAGGAGCTCAAAAGAAGACCCGGCTGGCAGGAGAATCAGTGAACTTGAAGAGAGATCACTCAAGATCATCCAGTCTGAGGAGCAGGAAGAAAAAAGAACAAAGAAAAATTATTAGAGCTTCAGAATCCTGTGGAACACTATTAAATGTACCAATATCCATATAACAAGAGTCAGAAAAAGAGGGGCAAGGGAGAAAGGGCAGGAAAAAAAAAATTGAAAAATTAATGGCCAAACATTTTAAACTTGATGCTAAATATTAATTTGCACATCCAAGAAGCTCAATTAAATAGAAGTAGAATAAACTCAAAAAGCTCCACACGTAAACACATCATAAGCAGACTGTTAAAAGCCAAAGCCAAAGTGACAACTATGAAAGCAATAAAAAATGAAGAAACTCAGCGTATACAAAGAATCCTCAATAGCACTGCTATAATTTGAATGTTGTGTCCCCTCCAAAACTCACATTGAAACTTAATCTCCAATGCAACAGTATTAAGAGAAGGGAGTGAAAGAGAAGGTAGTGTTTTAGAAGGTGACTAGGCCGTTAGGGCTCTGCCCTCATGAAGGAATTAGTGCCTTATGAAAGGAAGGGAGGGAGATAGCTAAGCCCTTTTTGCCCTTCTACTCTTCTGCCATGTCAGAATGCAGCAAGAAGGACCTCACAAGAAGCCAAAGGCCAAAACCAGGATCTTGGATTTTCCAGAATCTAGAACTGTAGGAAATAAGTTTCTATTGTTTATAAATTACCCAGTCCTGAAGCACACTCCAAGATAGACCATTTGTTAGTCCATAAAAGAAATGTCAATAAATTTAAAAGGACTGAATTCATATGAAATCAAATATCTTGTTATAGCAACAGGAATGGACTAAGACAAGTTTTAACAGCTAATTTCTCATAAGAAACCATAGAGGCATAAAAGTAATGGAATGACATTTTCGAAGTGCATAAAGAAAAAAGAAAACTGTCAACCATGTATTATATACACTATCCTTCCCCCAAAAAAGGAGAAAGAAATTTTCACACAATCAAAAACTGAGAGAATTTGTCATTAGAAGACCTTCCCTATAAGAAACATTAAAGGTAGTTCTTTAGGCTAAAATGAATAACACTAAACAGTAACTCAAATCCACAGAAAGAAATAAAGATAACCAGTAAAATGAATTACAAAGGTATATATAAAGATAGTATAAATGTATTTTTTGTTTATAACACTTTTTCCTATCTGATTTAAAAGACAACTGTATAAAGCAATAATTATAAATTTATTCTGATGAATATACAGTGTATGAAGATGTCATTTGCACAACAGTAATAGCACAAAAGAGAGAGGAGAAAATGGTACTACATAGAGAAGAGTTTTTGTAAAATATTAAGTTGGTATCAATCTAAACTAAATTGTTATAAATTAAGACTTTATAATAATCCCCAGAAACAGCCAAAAACAATTTTAAAAATATATGGTAAAAGAAACTACAAGGGAATTACAATAGTACACTAGAAAATACTTACCTAACACAAAAGAAATTAGAAATAGAGAAATAGAGGAACAGATACTATATTAGACATAGAAAACAAATAACAAAGTAGCAGACATGTATTTTACCTTATCAAAAATTACATTAAGCATAAATAAATTACTCTGCTTAAAAGCAGAGATTGTCAGCATATAAAACTCGTGATTCATAATATTACCACAGACACATTTTAGATTCAAAAACACAAATAGGCTGAAAGTAAGAGGATGGAAAAAAATATAACAGGTAAGTAGTAACTAAGAGAATCAGAGTGTCTAAACTAGTATCAGACAAAATAGACTTTAAAACAAAAATTACTACCAGACACAAGAAGGATATTTTATGATAAAAGGGTCAATTTATCAGGAAGATATGACTATTACAACTGTGTATGTATGCAGTAATCGTGATTAGAGCCCCAAAATACATGAATTAAAACTAATGGAACTGTGAGGAAAAATATACAATTCAACAGTAATAGGTGGAGACTCTAATACCCCACTGTCAATAATGAATAGAACAATTAGCCAGAAGATCGACAAGGAAATAGATGACTTGACCAACACTGGAAACCAACCGGACCTAACATATATCTGTAGAACACTACACAGAACAACAACAGAATATACCTTCTTCTCAAGTCCTGTGAACCAGGTTCACCGTGCACTGGTTACCAATCCCAGAAGAGGATTCCCACTACATGCAGGATAGCAAAGATCATCATCATGCCAAACACTTCTGCCCACTACACCTTGGGTGCAATTTCTACCATTTGCATGAGTGCAGTGAAGCAGAGCAGTCACACAAGTTAAGAAAAGCAATTGTATTATTCACAGATAAACAACAAAGACAACAGAAGCCTAGAATCTATGATGGGCCAGTCCCCTAAGGCTCAGGAATGCTGCCCAGAGTGGATGTAGTCTCATCTGCATGTGCCTCACATCCCACTACAGCTAAGGAACTCCAAAAGCACTCTGCTCTGGGTTTTATACTACAGAGACAATTGGGATGCTGTAATAAAGCATTGCAGGACATCCTGTTCTAGGAGTGATAGGAACAGATCCCAGGCAGTTCTAAACAGTTCTTCCTTATCCCAGTATGTTGCATTCCCAGCACTTTCCACAGTTATTCTGAGAACTACAAGCAGGAAAGAGAAAAAGAGCTGGGTCAGCCAAGGCCATCCAAGGACCTATCCTGCAAGTAAACATGAGCATGCTCCAGGACAGACCATATGTTAGTCCATAAAACAAATCTCAATAAATTTAAAAGGAATGAAATCAAACAAAATATGTTCTATGATCACAATGAAATAAAATTAGAAATTAATAATAGGAAATTATGCAAATTTATAAATATGTGAAAATTAAACAATATACTCCTAACCATCACAGGCCAAAAAAGGATCACAAGGGAAATTATAATGTACATTAAAATTAAAAATAATGAACATACAAGATACCAAAGTGTATGAAACACAACCAAAGCAGTGCTTAGAGGGAAATTTATAGCTATAAATTCTATTTAAAAAAAATAAGAAAATCTCAAATAAAAACCTAACCTTCCACCTTAAGGAAATGCAAATGAAAAAATACCAAAATGAATCCAAAGCAAGCAGAGAAGATAATAAAGATTAGAGAAGAAGTAAATAAAATGAAGTATAGAAAAACAAAAGAGAAGATTAACAAAAGCAAAAGTTGGTTCTTTGAAAGTGAGAAGTCTGGATTCTGGCCAAACACTTTTGTGTCATTTTTCAAGACTGACAATAAGCAATTGCAAAGGCTTTACCTGGCAGGCCTAAAAGGGGAAAGACTGCATTACAGTCTCTGATGAGAGCTGCAGTCAAGAGCTGAAGCCTCCTTGGCCAGTCATGTTCTTACACATATCAGCATTCCTAGCCCAGGCACTTCCATTCAGAAGCCTCTTTATTTGGAGCCTTAGCAGAGGCCTTTTTTAGGCACCTCTGCAGAGACTTCTTACTGGGGAAAGGAGGGAAGGAACTCTGTGATACACTTTTCTTCACTCAGACTCAGCACTCAGCACCTTTTTACTCTAAATCCTTCCCCATTGCTTTCACCTGGCTCCAGGGCCTATAAAACTGCAGAAGCCTTTTGTTCAGGCCTCCTTACAAAAAGAGATGACCTCCACATTTGTGCTGATCTACCTGACCCTTGACCAGAGACGTTCCATGAGGAACAATGAACGTAGGAGGGGTGGAGGAACAGAAATCAGTGTTTTCTTTGGTTTAGCGTCTTGCTTATACTATTGCAATAAGTGATTAATTTGCAATAAGTGATTAATTTGCAATAAGTGATTAAAGTCTTAACTGTTAATTTAAGTTTGGCTTGTTGTCTTAACTGGCCACTTTGACATCTGGCAACTTACTTCTCTCCAAGCCAGCTCAGTTCTAACAAAAAGGATATCAAAACTGACAAAACTTTAGCTAGGCTGACTAAGGAAAAAAGAATACTCAAATTATTAAAATCATAAATGAAAGAGGGAACATTACTACTAATGTTGCAAAAATTTTTTAAAGATTTATAAGGGAAATACTATCAATTATTACATGTCAACAAATTAGATAACCTAGATGAAATGGACAAATTCCTTGAAAGGTAAAACTACTGAAACTACCTTAAGAAGAAATAAAAAGTCCGAATAGACTTAAGACAAGAAAAGAGACTGAATCAGTAATTAAAAAATTTCTCACAAACAAAAGCCTAAGACCAGAAAGCTTCACTCGTGAATTCTACTAACCTTTAAAGAAGAGTTAACAGCAATACTTTACAAAGTCTTCCAGAAAATAGAACAGGAAAGAACACTTCCCAACTCATTCCAAGAGGGCAGTATTACTCTAATATCAAATACAGACAAAGACATCAGAAGAAAAGCAAACTACAGAGCAATATCCTTTATAAATATAGATGCAAAAATCCTTAACAAAATAATAGAAAACTAATCTGCTAACATATGAAAAGAATTATAAAATATGACCAAGTTGAATTTATCCCAGGAATGTAAGTTTGGTTTAATATATAAAAATCAATCAATGTAATACACCAATTAGTAGAATAAAGGAAAAAAAAGCAAAAACAAAAACACATGATCATCGCAATATACACTTTATAAGCATTTGACAAAAATCCAACTTCATTTTGTAGTTAAAAACACTTCACACACTAGGAATGGAAGGGAATTTCCTCACCCTGATAAAGGACTTGCATAAAAAACCCATAGCTAACATCATACTTAATGGTGAAATACTGAATGCCCTCTTCTAAGATTAGAAACAAAGCAAGGATGTCCATTCTCACCACTTTTTAAAACATTTTACTGGAAGTTCTAGCCAAAGTAATTAGGCAAGAAAGGAAATGAAAATGTTTTATTTTGGAAAAGAAGAAGTAAAAGTGTCTCTATTTACAGATGACATGATCTCCATATATTGAAAACCCTAAGAAATTTCCTCCAATACTATTAGAGCTAATAAGTGAGTTTAGCAAGATTTGGAGGAGAGATGATCAATGTGTAAAAATTAAAAGAGTCAGCAAGATGGTGAACTAGAAGATCCCTGGCTTTAGCCTGTTTACAGAAAGTTCAACTAGCAACTATCCATAGGCAAGAACGTCTTTCTGAAAATGCAAGAACTCAGGGGTAAAGTTGAGACACCCCCTTGGACCACAAAAACAAGGAAAAGCCATAGTAGAAGAGAAAGAGGAACAGTTTCACATTGGCCATGTCAGTCCTCTCCAGGCCAGCACCATGCCACACCAAGAATGTTTCCCTAGTCGTATGTTTCCCTTCTCTTTCAGTGAGGAAGAGAAAGTCCAAGGCAGACATCCATCTTCTCCAGCATTCCAGGGCACTTCCTGAGAGGACTACTTCTGTCTCGCCTCATGGGGAACATTGAGGGAACTGGCAGGGCTAAACCACCTGGGGTCAGCTAGAAACAAAGAAGGGGGTATGGCTCACAGCAACTAATGTGTGGATCTTGGCAGTGGCACCATGCTCCTGGTTTCAGTGGCACCTGGCCAGAGAGACTAGCCAGTGGCTTCACCCACCCATGAAGCCAAACCTGTGGCTCCATCTGGTCAGTAAGCATGGTTGGCAATTCTGGCCAGCTTGGGTCCCTAGTCAGTGATCAAGCTCAGCTGTGAAGCCCAGCCTAAGCCCCACACAGGCACAGAGACAAGGCTATGACTCCACCTAACTGCAAAGCATAGCCTCTGATCCTGTCCAACCAGGGAGCTCAAACATTAATCCTGTCTAGTGTCAGAGCTCAGACTATAGTCCCACCGAGGCAGGGAACCAAGTTGTGATCCCTTCCAACTGTGGGTTACAGCCTTGGCTCGATATGACTATAAAGCCCAGCCAGTGACGCCACCCAACCCTGGAGCCCAGCCTACAGGCATGCCCAGCCAGGGACTGGGGCCAGCAATCCTGCCCAACTGTGGGGTACAGCCTGCAATACCACCTAACCAGACAGCCCAGACAGGGACTCTGCCAGGCCATGGGGCACAGCCAGTGACCCTGCCCAACTGCAGAAGCTGCCTCTAACCCCACCCGACTGCAGGGTACAGCCTGTGACCCCATCCAACCAGGGAGTTTCACCAGCAATCCTGCCCAAACATGAAAAACAGCCAGTAGCCCTGCCTAATTGTGGAATCAGCTCCATAATTAGTTGACTGATTAGCATGGCCTGTGGCTCCACCTGACCTAGGAGCCCACTTAGGACCCCAGCTGACCAGGAAACCTAGCTGTTGATCCCACCTGACCATAAAAACTAGATAACAGCCCCACCCAACCTCAGAGTACAGGCGGAATCCTGTCTAACTGGGGAACCTGACAGCAAACCCCATCCACCTGCAGATGATACCTGCTGGTCCAACCAGAACCCTAGCATGGACTGACTGGTGAAGGTCTATCCTTACTAAAATGAATCTGTAAAGGTTGGGAAAGGTACCTGCTTCCTCAAATGCACAGACACCAAGGTAAGGATACAAGGATCGCAAAGTATCTGAGAAATGTGACACCACCAAAAGAGACAAATAAAACCCAATAATTGACTATAAAGAAATGGAGATCTGTGAACTCAGACAAAGACTATTCTAACAAAAGAATTCAGAATAGACTTCTTCAAGTTTAGTGAACAACAAGAAAACACAGATAGACAGTAATAACAAAAAAATAGGAAAACATTATATGAACAAAACAAAATTTCAACAAAAAATAAACAGAAGTCCTAAAGATGAAGAATATAATGACTGAACTGAAAAATTCAGAATTGAACTGCTTCAACAGCAGACTCAATCAAGCAGAAGAATCAGTGAACTCCAGGGCAGGCCATTTGAAATTACTCACTCAGAGGGACAGAAAGAAAAAATAATGAAAAAGAGTGAGAATTTTGGGGACGCCATCAAGTAAGCCAATATACACATTATGAAAGTCAAAGTCAAAGGAGAAGGAGAGAGTGAAAGGGGCAGAAAACTTATTTAAAGAAATAATGGCTTAAAACTTTCCAAATCTGGGGCGAGAAATGGACAGCCAGATTCGCGAAGCTCAAAGGTACCCAAATAGGTTGAACCAATAGGTTTATACCTAGACACATTATAATTACATCACGAAAAGTCAAAAACAGAGAGAGAATTTTGAAAGTGGCCAGAGAAGAGCTACTCATTAGATACAAACGAGCACACCACCCACACCCCTTCTGCCATAAGATCATCAATGGATTTCTTAGTAGAAAACTTGCAGGCCTGGAGAGAGTGGGTTGATATTTTCAAAGTGCTAAAAGAAAAAACTTCCAACCAAGAAAACTGTGCTCAACAAAACTGCCCTTAAAAAGTTAAAGAGAGATAAAGTCATTCACAGACAAGCAAAAACTCAGAGAGTTTGTCACCACTAGACTTGCTTTACCAGAAGAGCTAAAGGTAGCTCTTCAATTAAAACGAAAGGACGCTAAACAGCAACACAAACACATATGACAGTATAAATCTCACTAATTAAGGTAAGTACAAATATGTAAAAATGTAATACTGTAATTGTGGTGCATAAATCACTTAGCATAAAATCACCCAGCCTTAAAGTTAAAAGACAAAATATTAAGCATAACTTTAACCACAAAATTTTGTTAATGAATACACAATATGAAAAGAAGTGAAGCCGGACATCAATAACATGAAGTGCGGGGAGGGGAAAGGAAAAGTGTAGAGTTTCGTGTGCAATTGAAGTTATCAGCTAAAAATAGACTGTTATAACTATAAGAAATTTTGTGCAAACCTCATGGTTACCACAAAGAAAGCTGTGTAGTAGATTCAAGAAGATAAAAAGAAAAGAATCAGACTATATGCTAAGGTGTGAATGTTTGTGCCTTCCAAAACTCATGTTAAAATGTAACTGCCGTCATATCAATATTAAGAGGTAGGATTTTGAGAGGTAACTAGGCCATAAGGGCTTCACCCTCATGGTGCATTTAATACCTTAATAAAGAGTTTTTCGGAATATTCTCTTTCTTGCCCTCTCTTTGCTTCTCTGTTCTTCTACCATGGGATTACACAATAAGAAGGCCCTTGCAAGATGCCAGCACCTTGATATTGAACTTCCCACATTCTAGAACTATAAGACAATAAATTTATGTTTATTATAAATTACCCAATCTCAGGTATTCTGTTACAGCAGCACAGTATATACAGTATATCCCTACAAAGTTATCAAATCACAAAGGAAGGCAGCAAAAGAGGAACAAAAGAACAACAAAACAGAAAACAATTAAAATGGCAATAGTAAGTCTTTACCTATCAATATTTACTTAAATCTAACTTGATTAAGTTCACCAATCAAAAGATGTAGAGTGGCTGAATGGATAAAAAATAAAATAAAACACAAGATCCAGTAATTTTCTATCTACGAGATTCTTACTCTAGTTTTAAGGACACACATAGGCTGAAAGTGAAGGGATGAAAGAAGATATTTCATACAAATGGTAACCAAAAAAGGGGGGACTACACTGGACTTTAAATCTAAAATGATCACCAGAGACAAAGATGGCCATTATTTAATGGCAAAAGGATCAATTTATCAAGAGGGTATAACATTTATAAATATTTATGCACCAAACATGAGTACTTAAATGTACAAAGCAAATACTAACGGAACTGAAAGGAGAAATAAATAATATAGTAATAGTGGAAACTTTATTATCCCACTCAACAATGGATAGGTCATAGACACAGAAAATCTATAAGAAAATAGCATATTTGAACAACACTAGAGACCAAATGGACCAAACAGACATGTTCAGAATATACCACCCAACAGCAGTGGAGTACACATTCTGCACAAGGGCACATAGAATATCCTCCAGGATAGATCATATGTTAGGTCACAAAACAAGTCTTAACAAATTCAATAAAATTGAAATCATATAAAGTATATTTTTCAACCATAATGGTATGAAAGAAGAAATCAGTAACAGGAGGAAAACTGAAAAATTCACAAATCTGTGAAAATAATCAACACACTTCTGAACAGCCAATAATAAATCAAAAGAGAAACAAAAACAAAATCTTGAAACAAACAAAAATGAACATGCAGCATACCAAAACTAATGGGATTAGTTCCAAGAGGTAAGTTCATAGCTATAAACATCTGCATTAAGAAAAGAGAAACATGTCAGAAAAATAACCTAACTGTACATCAGAAGGAATTAGAAAATAAACAAGCTAAGCCCAAAGTTAGCAGAAATAAGGAAATGATAATGATTAGAGCAGAAATAAAAGAAATAGAAAATAGAAACGTAATAGAAAACATCAAGAAAAGATCAATGAAACTAAGCACCATTTTTTGAGAAGATAAGTAAAATTGACAAATATTTAGCTAGACTAATCAGGAAAAAAAAGAGGACTCAAATAAATGCAATTATAAATAAAAGAGGAGACATCACAACTGATACCACAAAAATACAAAAAATCATGACAATGAACAATTATACACCTACAAATTGAATAACCTAGAAGTGGATATATTCTGAAACATACAATTTACCAAGACTGAATCATGAAAAAATACAAAATCTTAACAGATGAATATTGAGTAAGGAGACTGAATGAGTAATCAAAAAATTCCCAACAAATAAAAAGCTCAGGACCAGATGGCTTCACTGGTGAATTTCCCCAAACATTTAAAGAAGAATTAATGTCAATTCTTCTCAAATTCTTTCTAAAAATTGAGGTGGGGGGACACTTCCAAACTCATTTTATGAGGCCAGCATTACCCTGATATCAAAGCCAGTTAAGAACATTACAAGATAAAGAAGTTACAGGCTAATATCCCTGATAAACTTATATGGAAAAATTCTCAACAAAATACCAGCAAACAAAATTCAACAGCACCTTAAAGGGATCATACACCACGATTTAGTGGTATTTATCCATGAGATGCAAAGATAGTTTAATATACGCAGATTGATAAATGTTATTAACAGAATGCAGAATAAAAATCATACGATCATCTCAATGAATGCAGAAAAAGCATTTGACAAAGTCCAACGTCATTTCATGATAAAAACTCTCAACTAATTGGGTGTAAAAGGAATGTACCTAAACATAATAAATGATATAAGACAAGCCCACAGCTAACATCAGGCTCAGCCATGAAAAGCTGAAAGCTTTTCTTCTAAGATCAGGAACAAGACAGCGGTGCCTATTCTCACCACCTCTATTCAACATAGTACTGTAAATCCTAGCCAGAGAAATTAGGCATGAAAGAAAATATAGGCATTTAAATCAAAAAGGAAGAAGTAAAATTGTCTCTGTTTACAGATGACATGATCTTATATATAAAAAACCCTAAAGACAACGATGAACACCAAAAACAACCCCATTTACAACAGCATTAAAAAAAAAATACTTGAGAATAAATTTAACCAGGGAGTGAAAACTCTATACACTGAAAACTACAAGATGTTGATAAAAGAAATTAAAGAAAACACAAACGAATGGAAAGATATTCTATGTTCATGGATTGGTATAATTAATGTTGTTAAAATGTCCATACTACCCAAAGCAATATACATATTCAATGCAATCTCTATCAAAATCCCTAGTGTATTTATCACAGAAATAGAAAAAATAATCCTAAAATTTATATGGCAACACAAATGTCCCACATAGCCAAAGCATCTTGAGGAAGAAGAACAAAGCTGGAGACAATATACCTCCTGATTTCAAACTATATTACAAAGTCAGGTACTAGGATAAACAGACACATAGGCCAATGGAACAGAATAAAGATCCCAGAAATAAACCCAAACAGTTTTG